>NC_054382.1:75314659-75594659 GCF_017654675.1 Xenopus laevis | reverse complement strand
ATCCAAATAGATCACATCTACTGCCCTCCCACTGTCCAGCATCTTACTTACCTCATCATAAAAAGCAATAAAATTAGTTTGACATGACCTATCCTTCATAAAACCATACTGATTTCTGCTCATAATGTCATTCACTAGGACAACATTTTTGAATGTGATCTCTTAACAAGCCTTCAAATAATTTTCCCACCACCTGTCAAACTTACTGGCCTATAATTGCCAGGCTGAGATCGTAATCCCTTTTTAAATATTGTAATGACATAAGATTTTCTCGAATCCATAGGTACCATACCAGATGAAAGCGAATCTGAGAAAATCAGAAATAGGGACTGGTCTAAAACTGAACTAAGCTCTCTTAGAACCCGGGGGTATATGCCATCAGGCCCTGGAGCCTTGCTTACATTCATTTTTATTAAAGCTTTATGGATCATATACTGAGTCAGCCACTGACTGATTGAGCTGAGCCATCAGTGCAGCTATGAATTCAGACTCCTCTATTGTATACACTGAAGAAAATAACTGATTTAGCATATTTACTTTGTCTGTATCTGTTACAACCATACTGGTACCATTATTTAATAAGGCAACGCTCTCAACCTGCATCTTTTTACTATTAATATATTTAAAAAACAGCTTGGGGTTAATCTTAGCCTCCACCGCAATGCACTCATTTCCTTTCTTTGCCTTCTGGACAACATTTATTATCGTGTTTATATTCATTAATTGCAGCTTCTGTCCCAACAGGTTTGTAGTTTTTGAATGTCTTTCTCTTCTTTCCTATTAACTTCCCTGTAGAATACAGCCACATCACAAACTGTAATTGGATTAGCATTGTTAGTAGAACTCCTCAGATATTACTGCAGGTCAACTTTTACTATAAGAGCAAAAAACAGAAAAGAGCACTGTATTGTGCAAAACCTTACTCTAATGTAGTATAAAAACAAATATTGCACTTCCAAAGTTCAAATCATTCATTGACACCCAGAAATTGAAGCCCCAAAAAATTCCTTAGACAAAAGGCACACAGGTGCATTTTCCTCTTAAATATTTCCGTAGGCAGTGAAATACCCAAGACCAGCAATGTGCCTTCTATTGATTTCAGTGGAAAAAGCTGACAGTGATGGTCAGTGATCCCCAACCAGTAGCTCGCGAGCAACATGTTGCTCTCCGAACCCTTGGATGTTGCTCTTCGTGTCCTCAAAGCTGGTGATTATTTTTGAATTTCTGGCTTGGAGGCAAGTTTTAATTGCATAAAGACTATGTATAGTGCCAAGTAGAGCCTCCTGTAGGCTTCCAGTCCACATAGGGGCTACCAAATAGCCAATCACAGCCTTTATTTGGCATGCCACGGGACTTTTACATGCTTGTGTTGCTCACCAACTCTTTTTATATTTGCATGTGGCTCACGGGTAAAAAAGGTTGGGGACCCCTGGTATAGGTGGTTCAAGTCCACAACATGTGTATTGGAGCATAGATGGTTTTAGGAGCTGAAATAAATCAGTGGAAAAACATTATGACTGCTGTTAGCCTCAATGAACATTTTTTTATTGATACATCAATTTATTTTTCTTTTCTATTTCTCGTTTATAAACATATTTTCTCCTTTTAGAAATAATAAGTACATGTGCTTCCATAAAATGTATGCATATAATTCTTAATAAGTCTGTTCACAACATGTTTTACGAGAGCTAATTATCTCTCTTATTTGCATCTGTAACTAATATAAAACTTGTTTTCATTTAACTAGAAATAAAAACAATATCTGTAAATAAGCCCTATTGGTCTTGGAATATATAAATCACGCCTTATAATTACATACAAGTCACATACCTGGGCAACTAGCTAATGATGTTATTGTGCACAATCATTCACATTCTCCAGTTGGTAAATATGTTCATGTAGAAATATAAATGACAATTCCATGCAGTGCTGAATATTTTCCTCAGCTCACAGTTGGCTAAAAGATAAGATAGGTTCTGTGATTTGACATCCTTATTTGAACCTGCGGGTTATCGGCCACCACCAGACATGGTTTATACATTTCCAGGGTTGAGTCATTCAGTGCACATTATGTGTGTTATTATTACAGGGATCTTTACCAGATGCACATAGCTAACCCAAAGAGACCTCTATTATTTCTGGACACTTCATATGTTTATCCTTGCATACCCTGCTATTCCACCACCGCTCAGAAACCATTAGCTCATCATGTCTGAACAACATTATTGCTTGTTGAAGAATAAAAGGGTGTCAACATAAGCAGTACTTAAGAAATGGTTGTACTTTGCACCAATGGAAGTATAGGCTTGCCAATGTGATAGGACTGAAACACTAAATGATTGCGTTGCTTTTATGGTTTAAAATGCTTGTTTGCACAGGGCAAACTTCAGGGGGGTTCAGAAGTACTGCAGTCAAGGGCAGGTGTCAGATGGGGCCCCATGAGAAGTGTGATACACCATTTACAAAAGGAGCAGGGCTTGTGGGAGAGTTGATAGGTTTGGGTAGATCATAGGCGGGTGTTGACATAATGGGGCATGGCTGTGAGTGTATAGGCAGCTTAGCCCCGCTCTACTTGTTGGCAGGGCCCACCTCCAAGGTTAATAATTGGGGGTCCCAGGGGAGGGCCCTGCTAACTTAGTAGTGTGGAGCCCCCTTTTTTGTATGATATCACACCAACAGCAGGACATAGATCAACATAAACTCTTAGACATTGTATAGACCACAATCTATTATAATATAGTTACAAAATCCAGTGAACGACCAGTTATAAAATAACAAATGTTTATTTAATAAGCATATTAGAAATAGTACATACTGACTCCATATGACCCACCATATGCATTTCGTACCCTCCGGTACTTAATCACAGGTGCCTTTGACAACATCACATTAGTCACAAAACCAGGATGATCCCACCCATTCCTACTTAAAACCAATCAATAAAGTTGAACCAACCTCTTTGCATCATTTAGTTTATGCCTTTACGGAGTGCTAGTACTGTTTCCTATAACGTGTATATAGAAATCCGGCTGATTAATATATAATATTTAAAGTGACCAATCACAATACTTTAATAACAAAATTGGCATTCATAGTATATTTCAAATCCCTATAGATTATAATCCATCCAATAAACGTAATCAGTAAAATATAGAACAATTTCAGTCAAAATTGATATATTAAAACTACAAATGGATGTACTTTTAAAACATTATATATTATCATCTCCAATATAGATATTATCACTCATATATGTATCCCAAATATCCTGTATATCACCTTTATTTGTACCTTTTGATATTTAAATGTAACATGTAACTTCAAACTCATAGTTCAGTCCTAATGATAAGCTTGTTTGTAGATGAAAAATCCAAAACACCTCTCTCATTCCTAGCCTTACCCTTTCTATCCCTTGAACAGAGAAATACATTGTGTCCCCACCATTACATTGTATGAAATGTCTCAGCTGCTCATGGGTTTCTAATTTGGCTCAAATGTTCTTTCACCCTCTCTTTTAGCTTTTTACTTGTACAGCCTACATATTGCTTACTACATTCAAACATGTGATCTAATAGATCCCAAGTGGAGTGTTGCAGTTCCCATAAACTTTCATTTCAAATATCTTGCATGTAACTGTTGATTCAAAACTCTTTGATACCTTCATGTGTCATACATCTACGGCGATCTAATTAATTAATATAATTACCGGCTGTCTTTAGTGGTCCTAAGGGCTCTTACTCACTGGCGTTTTGACCTGCGCTCCCCTGCGTTCCGTTTTTTGGCGTTCAGCCGCAGGGGAGCGCAGGAATAGACGCAAGTCATTATTTCAAATGGGGCTGTACTCAGGCGCGTGTAGGCGCCGAACGCAGGTTCAGACGCAACATGCTGCATTTTTCTGCGTTCGGCGCCTACACGCGCCTGAGTGAGTACAGCCCCATTTGAAATAATGACTTGCGTCTATTCCTGCGCTCCCCTGCGGCTGAACGCCAAAAAACGGAACGCAGGGGAGCGCAGGTCAAAATGCCAGTAAATAAGAGCCCTTAATCTCTTTTAGTTGTCTCTCCCCTAAACAAACTGTGCGACAGCATATCTCTAAAGCTCTCCATAGACGCGACGATTCTTCTTGCTGAACGACCGATTTTAGCGAAGTCCGACCAATCCTTCGAAAATTATTGTGCGGTTAGTGGGATTCGAACGATCGAACATCTTACGATTTTTCGGCCGACAACTGTCAGGAAATTGATCGGCCAGGTTAAAAAATCTTTGTCTGTCCCAGTGCAATCTATCTATGTTTGCAAATTCGTCTTTTTAGATGATGGTCAATTTGGACGATCGTACGATCGTTCAGAGAAAATCGTGGTCTCACGATGAGGATCGGAGGATCGGATCTTTTAAAAATCTCAACATCTATGGCCAGCTTTAAGGTGTGATGATATTTATACCTGAGCTCAACACCTTAAAGAAGTAGTCATCACCATACAAAATCGGTAAAAAATTCTCACTATTCTTGAAATGTCCGGAAATTGCTTACTCTATGACCAATCCTGTTTGTTCTCATTAATTTTTCTTACTTACCAATAAATTCTGTCTATCAGTTTTTGCCGCTTTTTAAAAAGCTCTTTGTACTGTTTTTTATTTATAACCTCTCTCCAGAAATTACAAGTCTTCTATGATGGCATGATGAGGCATGCAGAAGAGTATTACCAATACAGGTTTTGCAATAGATTTACCGTATATACTTGAGTATAAGCCGAGTTTTTCGGCCCCCAAAATATGCTGAAAAACTCTACCTCGGCTTATACTCGGGTCAAGCGCAAAAACGGTCGCCGGCGCCTAAGAATATTCGCCAGCGCCTTAGAATAGTAGCCGGCGCCTAAGAATATTCGCCGGCGCCTTAGAATAGTAGCCGGCGCCTAAGAATATTCACCGGCACCTTATAATAGTAGCCGGCGCCCAAGAACATTCGCCGGCGCCTAAGAATAGTAGCCGGCGCCTAAGAATAGTTATCCAAAAACGAGATTGAAACTTACCAGAAGTTGCTGCATTTCTCACCCTCGGCTTATACTCGAGTCAATAAGCGTTCCCAGTTTTTGGAGGTAAAATTAGGTACCTCGGCTTATACTCGGGACGGCTTATACTCGAGTATATACGGTAGTACATCGTCTCCTATCACCAAAAGCTCCAGAAATGCATTTTTTCTCAAACTATACTGGCTGGTATATCTTAAATTGAAATCATTCTTAGCGATATTCTGAACGAAGCCATCAAAATCCTCCTGTGTACCATGCCAAATACATAGTAGGTTATCGATATATATAAATTATAAGATGTGTCCTTGTTTCTACTGTAATTTGGGTTTCCTCCCACCACCCCATATAGAGGTTGGCTTAAGAGAGGGCATATTCTGCCTCCTTCGCCGTCCCACATCTTTGTAGATAATAACAGGTTGTTGAGAAGCAAACAAACCATGCTATACTGGATCAAGTGATCACTAATGGCCCAGCATGTATAGCAAATGTGCAAGTAATTGAACCCCTGGGTTATTGTGACCACAATGTGATCCCTTTAATGTCTGGTGCAAAAACAAATATATATATTGGGGCAACAAAAACCCTGCATTTCAGAACACCTAATTTTAGCTTCCTAAGGGCTGCCCTTCAGAGCATAGATTTCTGCTAAAAACAAAGACCAGAACTTGTTGTAATTTAAAATCATATTAAATCTTTACTGTTCTCAATTTATTCCCTAAGAAGTAAATTTAGAAGCACCAAGAACCACCCTATGTTACTTAATAGAAGCAAATAAGTTAATAGGAAAGAAGAGAAAGGCTTTTAAAACTACACATATGTGGGGAGAGAAGCTCCATTTAATGAATATAAACACTATAATAAATGTAAGAAAATGATGAGCTCTTTGAGACCGACTAACCCCAAAAAGTGTTTAAGTATACTAATAGTAAAAAGTAAAAGTGTTGCTCCTTTAAATAATGGTAGCGATATGGTTGTAACAGATGCACAAAAGGCAAATGCTCTAAATCAGTTCTTTTCTTCAGTGTATACAATAGAGGAGTCAGAGTTTTATGACCCACCTCATATGTATTCACTCAATCTAACCAGTGGCTGACTCAGCATATGGTTAATAAAGCTTTACTAAAAATTAATGTGAACAAGGCACCAGGGCCAGATGGCATACACCATCGCGTACTTAGAGAGCTTAGTTCAGTGTTAGACCGGCTTCTATTTCTGATTTTCTCACACTAGCTTCTGGTCTGGTACCTATGGATTGGAGGGAAATTGATATAATTCCAATATTTAAAAATGGGTTGCAATCTTGGGCCTGCCAATTATAGGCCAGTAAATTTGAAATCTTTGTAGGGCAAATTATTTGAAGGCTTGTTAAAGGACCTGTAACATAATTTTTTTTTTTTTAATACGTTGGTTAGGGTTTTAGGGTGATAATCTGAAGAAATCTGAGTTCAAGTATTTTGCCACACCAGAAATTTTCAAGTTAATTTATTCATATTGTGGGGAATCACTCTTTAGGTAGTAACAGCAGCAACTCCTTTCACACAGATAGTATATAGTACACAGGTTTCCAGCTGATCTTTGTATGTTATTTTTATTCCACACACCAGTTTACACACCAACATAAAAGTTCATAATCTTTTAGGAGGCAGAAAACAAAATAGTTCCACATGTGCTGGTAAAGAAAAATGTCCTTTTCCCAAAGGATCCACAGCCCCACTTGGGCAATACAAGTCCAGCAAACAAAATTAACTGTTAACTCACAGTCCTTTGGAGATTCCCTGTGCTTCTCTCCTGGAAGCCGCTCACTCCCAAGCACTTTAGGGAAGTAGCTGGTAGCCAGTCCTTGCTACCGGAGAATTTGTCTCCGTGACAAAACTTGTGTCCAGCAATGCAGTCCTTATGCTCAACAACACAGGTCACATGCAGTTACACTGAAAACTTGTAACACAGCCCCAGTAGCTCTCCTTTCTCTCTCAGCCAGGGCAGAGAACAGCCTTAATTGAGCCCCCACCTTTTTACTCCAGGTGAGGCTAATCATCTCCCTGCTACTCAGAGCCTCATTTTCACATCCCTCTGCACTGCTTCATAGAGGATTCTGGGAGGGATATACTTTCCATCTATGATTTTCCCAACCATGCTACAATAAATAAGGTAAAAATGTAGATGGGAGTTTGGTCAAAGTGGTTTAAAATAAAATAATGAGAAATATTTGTATTTTAGTAAATAACCCCCTTACACTTGGGCACAAATAATCCAGTGCAAAGTGCTCAGTGCAGCACAGGTCAGCCCTCTCCTGACAGGGGTAAGTAAGTGTTAAAGCAGGGAGGCAGTGCTGATCTCTTACACCCCACTGTAAATCTAAAGAACCAGGACTTGCTAACAAACCTTGGAAAGTTTCACCACTCATCTGTCACCGCTCAGTGTTCAGTTGAACTGAACTGAAGTAAAGGCTCAGATGAGCCATGAAACATTTTCAACTTTTTACTCCACAAGTCAAGTTGCTTTAAAAGGTGCTACAAAGTTACAGGCTACAGTCACGTGAAAAAAGTAAATACACCCCAAGGTTATGGGGTGCCGTTTGTCCCAAATACATTCTGTATACAAAACTATCTCTAATACACAGAATGAATGTCTCTCGTGGTATATAAGTATTTATGACCATACACAGATAAATATAATATACAAAAGACTTATTTCTATTAAAGAATGAAAACAAAATCTGGTTAGTGCACAAAAGGATGTCATTATATCACAAACTCCATTCTGTACAGTTTAACAAGCAATCTGTCTCACAAATGTATAACCTCCATGTAACGGACACACTTATGTGCAAAGTTACTTATAGAATGAATTATGTAAAAACAAAGTTGGACATAATATATAATAGTGTAACTAACTAGTGCTTGTCAAGCTAGATTTGAATGACAAAATAGATATCTGTGACAGAAAGCAAGATTTTATAGCACAGGATTCATTCTTTCCACAAAATGACAGTTTTGTTTCACAAAACAGATAAAATAACCATTCTGTGAAGCAACACTGTCAGTCACATTCCTGAACCAATAAGAACAAAGCTTATTGCCATATACAAACAAGATGAGAAGTGGCCAGCTCTGCTCCACATGGCTAAGGCAAAGTATCTGACCTGCTATAGAGGGCGCCCTCTAATGTCCCCTGTGCTGCATAGTAATAAACATGAACAAACCTTTCCTAAAAGAGCTGCTGTTAAACACTACAGGTTCATAAATGGAAGTTTTTACAAATGGCTGAGAAATATAATGCTGC
Organism: Xenopus laevis; assembly: GCF_017654675.1. Classification (NCBI taxonomy): domain Eukaryota; kingdom Metazoa; phylum Chordata; class Amphibia; order Anura; family Pipidae; genus Xenopus; species Xenopus laevis. The sequence continues at coordinate 75,586,347 of NC_054382.1, read as the reverse complement.
ACTTATAATGATTGTAGAGAAAGAAAAGTATGCAAAACATAAATATGATCATTTTAAGTGATATGGCTATTCTTATTGTAGTAACCTGTTTGTGTGGCCATTTTGGTTAAGGGCATTCCTGCTGTTTTGCCATTATTTTATGACTCACTCCTGTTCCTCTTCCTGTCTAAGCTGAGAGCAATAATGGGACAGGCCACACCCACCTGCCATCTTCTATTAAATGTACCAGAAGTTACTGTGCTTGTCTGGCTGCTTTGCCTGCCTCTTAGAGTCAGTTATAAGTTTTGTATATGATAGTTAGACTCCAATGTCTCCTCCTAGCTGTAATCTTGCACCAATTAGCTTGTAGTAGTCTCTTAATAATGTGCTTAGCTATAGTTCAACTACTACATAATAGATTTAGCCAGCGACTTGGGACTGATCATGTGCATCGCACATTGTGTATAGTATGATGTGTAGGTTATATGAACATCCACTCCTGAGTATTGTGTGTAAACAAAAGGCTTCAGGACTTCACCTCCTTTCGTGAATTCGGGTCTTTTCACCACTTCGGGACTTCAGCTTCGTCTTTTCGGCACTTCCGCATTCGGTAATATGTGCAATGGCCGCACGGCTTGGGCGCTCTTAAAGGGGACCCGGCTCTTTGAAAAATGCAGCACTTATGGGCCCCCCTTCAGGCCTGGAACACTTGTCCCCCCCTGCTGGCGGCCCTGGACATGCATGTGACATGGGCGCAGTTGTGCTCTCTGCTCTAGTGTTGTGCCCCCCTTGACCCACTCTGATGTGAAAGGGTTAAGCACTGGGCAGGTAAGGGGACGGCATCATTAGTCTTTTGTTATAAATAAATATAAAGCATTGTATAGCTTCTTGCTTCTATATAAATAGATTATGATCCCCTAAAATTGCCCCTGCCTAAATGACCCCCTTTTGTTTACACACAGTACTCAGGAGTGGCTGCTCATATAACCTACACATCATACTATACAGAATGCGTGGTCATACCTCCCAACATTTTGGTAATAAGTAAAAAGAGGGACAAAAAATTTTTTGTCATGTAGCGCGGCAATTTTTTTGACCACACCCATTTTTGTGGCCACACCCCATAATTACCATGTTCATTTTACAAAGTTTGGCAGGTTATAAAAGTTTGAAAATATTTCTCCTTATCTAAACTGTTAAAATTACTTATTTTTTTATCTCAAAATTGTTACAAAGTATCTTAGTTGCACCTGTTAGCTGTACTGGCCTCTCTGCCAAAAGCCAATTAAGTTAGAAATTTTGGACACAATAAAGATCTTTACAATTTGAATTGGTGCCTGCTGGAAGTCTGCATACATTGAGTGCCTGCTCCTTTTTACATTTCGGTTTGTCCGCCCCCTATGCTGAGGGCTCAGGGCAGTGCACCTGGGCCACTTCCCTTACGTGGTGAGTAATTTGTTTACCACATTGAAATACAATACAGATGACTTCTTGTAAGTTAGAAATTTTGTTTCTTTTTCTGGCTGTTCAGTGCAGAGAAAAGAGGGACTTTCCAGTACAAATGAGGGACCTCAGGTTGAGCTGTCAAAAGAGGGACTGTCCCTCTGAAAAAGGGACAGTTGGGAGGTATGTGTGCACATGATCAGTCCCAAGTCTCTGGCTAAAGCTATTATGTAGTAGTTAAACTATAGGTAAGCACATTATTAAGAGACTACTACAAGCTAATTGGTGCAAGATTACAGCTAGGAGGAGACATTGGAGTCTAACTATCATATACAAAACTTATAACTGACTCTGAGAGTCAGGCAAAGCAGCCAGACAAGCACAGTAACTTCTGGTACATTTAATAGAAGATGGCAGGTGGGTGTGGCCTGTCCCATTATTGCTCTCAGTTTAGACAGGAAGAGGAACAGGAGTGAGTCATAAGATAATGGCAAAACAGCAGGAATGCCCTTAACCAAAATGGCCACACAAGCAGGTTACTACAATAAGAATAGCCATATCACCTAAAATGATCATATTTATGTTTTGCATACTTTTATTTTCTACAATCATAAGTACAGCATTATATTTCTCAGCCGTTTGTAAAAACTTCCATTTATGAACCTGTAGTGTTTAACAGCAGCTCTTTTAGGAAAGGTTTGTTCATGTTTATTACTATGCAGCAGAGGGGACATTAGAGGGCACACTCTATAGCAGATCAGATACTTTGCCATGTGGAGCAGAGCTGGCCACTTCTCATCTTGTTTGTATATGGCAATAAGCTTTGTTCTTATTGGTTCAGGAATGTGACTGACAGTGTTGCTTCACAGAATGGTTATTTTATCTGTTTTGTGAACAAAACTGTCATTTTGTGGAAAGAATGAATCCTGTGCTATAAAATCTTGCTTTCTGTCACAGATATCTATTTTGTCATTCAAATCTAGCTTGACAAGCACTAGTTAGTTACACTATTATATATTATGTCCAACTTTGCTTTTACATAATTCATTCTGTAAGTAACTTTGCACATAAGTGTGTCCGTTACATGGAGGTTATACATTTGTGAGACAGATTGCTTGTTAAACTGTACAGAATGGTGTTTGTGATATAATGACATCCTTTTGTGCACTAACCAGATTTTGTTTTCATTCTTTAATAGAAATAGGTCTTTTGTATATTTTTTTCCTCTGTGTATGGTCACAAATTCTTATATAACATGAGAGACATTCATTGTGTGTATTAGGGATAGTTTTGTATACAGAATGTATTTGGGACAAACGGCACCCCATAGTTTTTGCCCTGGAGGGGTGTTATGTAAATACTAAATATTAATGGTAGGGATGCACCAAATCCACTATTTGGGATTCTGCCCAATGCCTGGTGAAAGATTTGACAAAATACCGAACCAAATCCTAATTTGCATATGCAAATTAGAATCAGGGAAGGAAAAAGAGGAAAACAGATCATCTTTTGTGACGATTTCCCTACCCGTCCTTAATTTATATATGCAAATTAGGATTTGGGTTCGGCCAGGCACAAGGATTCGGCCGAGTCCTGCTGAAAATCCTGGTCAAATCCTGAACCGAATCCTGGATTCGCTGCATCCCTAATTAATGGCCTATTATGCCTTGTAAAAACGGTAAAGAAGATAAATATACCTTGTAATAAAATTTAAGTGAACTATTTTCTTGATTCTGTCTGGTACCTTCCATCAGGCTATTGCACATGTTGCCATGTTAGTCATGCAACGTCCAAGGGGGCTTGTATGTTCCGCTGCAGCAAGAGGTCAACCATCTTCTCCACTGTCATCTTATAGTGATGGGCAGTGTTTCATCCAGTAAGAGCCAAAGAGTTTGGATTTCTAGACTTGACTCCAAAACGGCACATTGAAGAGAATTTGGATGCAGATTTTTCTCCAAATTGGCTAGCAGTCAGGTGTCACTCGGGCAAAGGTTTTTTTCAACCACTCCCAATCCTTGGTTGCTATGTAATACTGACCCTGAACTGTTTATTTGTACAATTGTGTACTGAGGATTTCATGTCATTACACTGAGGCTGTTTTGGCAATTCTGCTACGTTTCCATGTAAATTGTTATTATATGGCACAATCACCTGTCACTGCTGAGGTCAGAGCAACAGTAGTTTATGGAATGACTAAATAACCAGCACAGTGTCCAGCAAAATAGAGGCAATGGATAGAACAGGGCATGGGCAAAAAGCTGCAGAGGCTGCATCCTAAGTCCAAAGCAGCTGGAAGGTGTGTGGGACCCCTGATTGGGGCAATCGTCCGTCACCCTTGGAGATGTATGTACAATTTCAGTATTTCCCTGTTAATAAGAGACTGGTTACACAGATCCTGATGGGAGCTGCTACTAGTTATGCAGAGCCCTTGCAGACAAATGGGAGTCTGCTCCTGTATGAATACACTATATATTATAATGACGAGTCCCCCGCAACTGCTTGAGGAGCTGAGGCTACCGAGGATTATTCAAGTAGGGAATGCATATCTTCTCTATGGACAGCTGAAATATCTCAAGTGGTTTCAAATCAAAGTATAAGAGCTCCCAGTAAGACGCCAATATTATCCTAGCCTCCATTGTGCTTCACTTGTGTGCAGTCTTTAATCCCACGGGGAACTAATCTGTAAATAAATCTCGGGGTGATGGGCAACTGTACATTCCCAGATGATGGACTCCAATCAGGGGTCCCACACACATTCCAGCTGCTTGTCATTTCTGATGCAACCTCTTTTAGCCTGCCCAAGCCCTGAGTTCAATCCATTGCCCCTTTTCCTGGGCACTTGTACTGGTTAGTTTAGTCCCCACACAAACTACTTGTGGTCTTATCTCTGCTCCAGTTAAACAACAGTGACAGGCAATCAGTTGCACTATATTGGTGAGGGGTGGATAAGGAGAGTGGAACAAGACCTGTTTACTAGAAAAAAATAGCCAAATCATCAAAATGGCTCCATTGTGTTTGCCATGAAATGCTCCGTAGTTAGGGTTGCCACCTGGCCGGTAAAAATGATGCTTGATGCCAATGTTATTTATAGGAAAAAACGAGAAAAAATAGGAAGGGCGGGTATTTTTTTTTCCAGAAAAGGTGGCAACCCTATCCGTAGTATTTATCCTATGGGCCGAATGATGGGTTCAGGGTACAAATATCACATTAAGCAACTGAACTGCAGCCTTGTGCCTTTATATTGTCACAGAACCCCTCGAATATCTTTATAATTTACAGTAGGGTGTTACATTATCCCTATCAGTGATACTCGGATTTCCCAGTGCAACTCCACCTCTGCGTATTAATAGGCTTCATAGGGAAGTTGTTTGTCTAATACAGCAGGTATGGATATAAATTATTTATTTGCCCTCAGGAAATGCCCCACAGCATAAAGAGGAAAGTGTAAATCTTTATTGGTAATGTAGAGAGCACAAAGGCCAACACAGCCACTGGTCTAGTTACTAAAAACGTTCATATCAGTATATGTTATGAGAATCAATATTGCAGCGTATAGGAAAAAAGTGCACCCCCCCATCAGAATTGTGTGCGAATGTCCATTTAGTAGAATTGGGACCAGACAAGTGATACGAGGGAATCAGGGATGTATCAGTCTGTCTCTCCCAGGAAGGAAACTGTGCCGGGAGGGTGAGAGAGAGGCCCGACTATCCCAATGGGAACCCCCATACTGATCACCCCTAAAGTGCCTGTGAATTAGTCGGCCTTACAATAACAGCACAGACTACACAGTTACTACAACTGCTAACGATTTATAAAGCTCAATCTAATTCTGCACCTTTGCACAAATTGGGTTCTTATCTAAGTATATCCCAGAAGTCTCTGAGCAAATTTATTTTCTTGCAGTATATTTCTTGCTAGCTGGGGGTACCAATTTAGAAGTGACACAATTGCAGACCCCACAAGCAGAGAACCCGTGCTCAGCTGGAGACTTTCTTGCAGCTGCAGAACAGAAACTATCAGGGTCACACTCATTGAACATTTGGGTGCGGCAGCAGTGGGTCACAGGATACAACAAGTTTAGCTCTGTTCATTAAGCTTTGCACGGTTAAAGTAGACCCTACAGTTGGGGAACCAGGAGTTCAAATTTAGAATCTATTAAATCACTATACATGGAGATGTGCCGGGGGTTACACTGGACGCAGAGATTGGAGGAACCAGCAGGAGATTACAGAATATAGCAGATCTCTGTACATCGGACTGCACCAGGGTTCAATAATACAGTTGCAGAATATTCCAAAATGTACTCAGAATTCTAGATGGCAGGCAAAACTGATATCCATCCACTGGCAATTCCTCTACATTAGGCAGCAGTCTGCTCAGTTCTGTTTTCACCTGGATTGAATTAGATGCTTTTTTTGACACTTCACGGTGCTTTGTGTGTGCAAACTCCAAATGTTCTCCTATAACCCCTTCCCCCAACAAGCGCCTTGCTTTACTTCACCCTGCAAGGTGCCCCCCCCACCTTCTGTGGTACCGAGGTCAAAAATGTTACTGGCGTATGTGGTGGAGGGCTGATAATATGTCAGTGTTGGCCACTCCCCTTTTAAAACCACACCCACAGTAAACCACACCCATGTTACCACAAGAACGTTTAAGATCATATCCACATTAACGTTGGTAGCACCAAAAATCCAAATGGTTGGTGCTCACTGCGCTGGAGAGGCATTATGGTGTAATGCAAGACAGTTCCTATCCTCTGAAAGGACCGTCTCTGTAGTGGAAAAAAAATGATAATTTGGTAGTGAGCTGGTTTCTAAGGAAATGACCTAGTAACCTCTAGTGGTGTTTGATGAAGTACAAGGAAAAGATAGAAATGAGTCCAATCTCTAAAGATAAAGCTAAACACTGTCCAATAAAAAAACCCTCAAGGTAAGTCTGGATCCTAACAAGGGATAGAATCCAGTTTTCTAAGAGAAAGAAACCCCACCAAATAGTTAATACTGTATCTATACCAAGTTAACTCAAACCTTAAATTGCAAAACTCAGGTAATTAATATTGATAATAATAATTAATAAAGAGGTGCTGTCTAATAACTTAAGTAAAGTGCTAGTGCAAATAAATAGTGTGAAATCAATCAGCCACAAAGACTGATGATAAAAAATAATTGATTACTGCTAAATCAAAAGGGTATATTAACCCACCAATAGATTCCAATACCACCCCTTAATCAATAAATTCATTCATTAATTAATTAGTAAGGGGCAATTATTCAAATAGAATTAGCAAATTAATATTGCAATTAAGTTCCACCAGTAAAGTGCAGTGCAATAAATAGGCTAAAAAATGAGACTTGGTTAATTAATTAACTAGTTAAAAAGGAGTAATTAAAAATTGACCAAAAATTCCATATGGGTTAAAAAGTCATCCGTTCACAATCCATAGATAGAGTTCATAGAAAATTGAAAATATAGAGGGTGGAGTTGTCCCAAAATCTAACTGCCTATTTTTGTTTTTAAGGCCTGGGACACCACAAAGTAAAGGCAGGACAGGGTAACCGGAGCTGTGGCCTTGTAACTTAACTTGCCCTATCAATTAAAAGAGGCTAAATAGCCCTAAAAAGCCACAAACCCACGGCCCCTTAGAACAGAAGGAAGATGGAAGAGGTGGTAAGACAAGAGGATTAGACCAGAATTCCAGCTCACATCAAATATATTGTAACCAGTTTTTTTTCCTTAAGGGAAATATTTCTTCCGAATATTATCTTAGGAGACCAATTTTCAAAAGAACGCACAGAACATTCCTTCTCTGGGAACTGCCATATTGTTTCCCTTAGACACAGTACACATTGGGGTTCCCTATACACATGACTCATTATGTACCTTCCTGAGGATGAGGGGGAATCTGACAGAGAAACCAGTATTCACATAAAAGAGGAGAGGGCTGCTCAAAGGTGGGGGGCTGGTGGAAAAGCAGAGAGGATAGTGGGAGGAAAAGGCAATCAAGCGAAAGCAGCAGGGACAGTCCTTCCATACCGAAACCAGAGGAGAGTGAGAGGCACAGGCGGCAACGCAGGAGAGGTATCCAGGTGCGGCAAAAAGCCGCTCCTTGTACCTTTAAGAGCCGAATTTCCAGTTTTTAAACCAGAAATTCGGCATTACTATTGTGAAAGAGCGCAATTGCGCTTGTCTCAATAGTGGTCCTGCCAGCGAGGGGGGGCGGCATTGAAGGAACCGCCTCAGGCGGTGCATTAATTAGAATCTGCGCTGGAGAGGCATTATGATCCTTCTGCTATGGCATCATCATACCCTCACCAGCTGCACTATGGGGGCATGCCCCGGCAATATCTACATCCAAGGGCTATGGTAAGCAATGTCTCGCAGGCTAATTGCCAACTCTTTAAGGGCTACCATCCTTACTCACGGTAAAGGCTTAGGGACAGTCCATTTACTGGAAAATAAAAAGCTTAAATAACAGCGTTCTAACCCTGCCTGCATATCTGGGCAGGCTCACTTACGGTCAGTTCTCTCAGTGCACACGGGGAGGGGGGAGAGGGGGCTGTGCCCCCCCCCTCTAGCAACTGTGTAGCCTCAAGCAACTGATTAGTCCAACCTATTATGTTAATGACTGAAAGGGAAACTGCTCAGCTTGCTAGATAGGCTAATGTGAGCCTTTTACAGTATGCACTGCTTTTAGCACTTAAAGGGGAAGTAAACCCCTTATTAAAAAACCCTACTCCCCTACCCTACATAGGCTCATCTACATCCCCCCCCCAACCTAGCTGCTACCCTGGGCAAATGCCCCTAAGTTTTCTTCTTCTTCGGTCTTCATTGGGTCTTCTTCTGGCACTTCGGCAATTTCCGTGACTTTCGGCACATGCACAGCTGACAAAAACCCGAAGACTGCTCCAACTGCGCATGCGCCGATACGGAACTTGCTTCCCAATGAATACCGAAGAGAAGAAGATGGCTGCCATGAACTCCGATGCTGTGAATCTGCACTAAGGGGTAAATAAAAAGTTAGGGGCATTTGCCCTGGGGTAGCAGCTAGGCTGGGGGGAGATGAGGGACGGGGGTCTATGTAGGGTAGGGTCGGCCCCAGGGATGCATGTGCCTCTGAGGAGTTCGTAGCCTGGTCTTGGTTATGGAGCACTTCGATTTCCAGAACTGCAACTTGGAGATCCTGTACAGCAAACCCAAAGCTACAGAACTCAGATAGAGCAGAACCGGGAACCTCCTCTTTACTATACAGACGTTGATGTTATATGGTTGGAGAGCTGAGGTAAAGATGCCCCACTTACCATCCCCGGTGCTGTGTTCCTGAAGCATCGAACAGTAACCCAGCCAATTTCAGACATTCCCAGGGTCCCCATATCCCACCCCACTTTGCCAGAATGAGCACCCCATCACAGGAGGGTGAGTGTCTGTACCCCCAAGGACAATACCCCATGGGGTACATGCCCCAGATGAGACCTGGCCTCCCAGATGGTAGGATTATCCCTCCGGAAACTTTCTCTTTCCCATTTAAATTTGAGCAGCCATCCTCCAAGGCCCCGACACTTTGCACTGCCTATGGACCCTCGCATGGTGAGACCACCAGACTCAGTGTACAATGGGAGGATATGTTTGGCTCCATGATGGACAGTCTGGAGATGGTAGCCATGCAGAGACTTTCATCCCTTGCTGGTCCTCCAAGCTCTGCTTACCCCTCACCTCTAGGGCCCACACCCTATCCACCTCCTGGGGCACCTGGAACAACAAATGGGGGAAGACATTTACCAACCCCTTGCCTTGGATAGAACGCATATAGCTGTTCCAGGAGAGAAAGGTAGGTATTACTTGTGCCTGGCCCATTCTCTATTCATATCTACTTTCAATTAGAGCAATAGAGCTAGATCAACTTGCAGCCAATCAGAGCCCGGAGATTAGAATTCTGGCAAATATAACCTATTAGAGTTGCTAATCATTATATTTGTGTTTTATTTGCAGCTTTGTCACCAGGGGAATCCCAAACTCAAGGCTCCTCCCATGCAAACCCTTCCGCTGAGAGCTGTGAAGATATGGAATTCTCTCCCTGAATCAGTTGTACAGGCTGATACATTAGATAGCTTTTAAGAAGGGGTTGGATGGCTTTTTAGCAAGTAAGGGAATACACAGTTATGGAAAATAGCTCATAGTCCAAGTTGATCCAGGGACTAGTCTAATTGCCATTTTGGAGTCAGGAAGGAATTTTTCCCCCTCTAAGGCAAATTGGAGAGGCTTCAGATGGGTTTTTTTTGCCTTCCTCTGGATCAACTGGCAGATAGGTAGTTAATAAAAAAATAAAAAAAAAGGTTGAACTCGATGGGCATGTGTCTTTTTTCAACCTTACTTACTATGTTACTATGATGAATGGGGATGTCTGTGGGGATGGGGATTCTCCTGTGCCCCAAGCCCCCTCCAAGCCAAGGAAATCCAGCCAGTGGCACCTTCAGAGATCACGAAAAGCCATGAGGTCTCACAGATGGCACCCAGGATGTTCCTACTGCAGCCAGCCTGGCACCCCACCAGGGCCTAAATAATGCTATGAACGACAGTGAGTGAATATTTCAAAAGCTATGCAAAAATAAATAATGACAACCAATTGAAAAGTTGGCTTAGAATTAGGTATTCTATAACATACTTAAAGGTGACCCACCCTTTTGCAGGGACACTGTATCCTTAGACATTGTTAGTATCTATAATAATCTGCTTGTCTGTTGTGAGCTCTGAGATGTAGGCATTTTTACCACAAACTAGAGGGCGCCTCTACTCCATTATAATGCTGGTGTTTTTTTACCAAATCTGGATCATACAAACCCTTGATCTTTTCATTTCCCAGGGTATTTGGGCCCCTTCTGAACAATAAATAGGGGAGGGGCTTATAGTATTAATATTGGGCTCCGCTGAAACTGAATGTTTTCTTTTGTAATCCCTCTCTTTATCCTTTGTGGTTACCTAATGGAAATACAGGTATGGGACCTGTTATCCAGAATGCTCGGGACCTGGGGTTTTATTGGATAACGGATCTTTATTATATCTCTATTGCAGGTATAGCAGAGATATCCAGTGTGCAGCCCTGTAGCTGTGTGCCTGGGGATGCTGGGAGTGGTAGTCAAACAACAGTTGGAGAGACGCTGCCTGGAAAATATCCCCTATCAGATCCACTAAATCAGATATTTAGTGTAGGTGAAGCTTTAAGGGTAACTTCGCTATATATGATTTGTTTTGTCAGTGATGGGTATAGGGGCACGGTGTTTTGCCTGTGGTATATTTCGAGGGCACTGTGTGGGTGCTAGGATTAATTTTGTTTGTTTTTTCCATCCTGGGCTTTCTTACCCATGTCAAGCTTTAGGATGGGCCTTTCACCTTAATAGATAACATGAGCTTGTCCTGTGACTTTCGTGGTACAATCATGCTTGATGCCCAGAGCTCTGGGGGTGGCACAGAAAGAAGAAAGAGGTGAACATCACCCCTTCTATTATATTGCATAGAAACCCTGAAAAGATATTGACCCTGTGTCTATCAGCCCCATCACTTAATTATTAACCAATGAAATTGCATATCATTACCCATTCTAACAAACCCCCTGCACAAATATTGACCCCGTGTATTTCAGCCCCATGATGTTCATATTAACCAATGAATTCCCAGAGCAGTACCTATTCTAAAAAAACCTGCATAGATATAAAACCATACAGATCTTTAAGACTCTATCAATACCACTGCTGAGTTATATCCCACCCTGCCCTGCACCTGCACATTTCAGCAGCCCCTCCGCAGTATTAAATCACACTATTGGTCCGTTACCTTGATCAGAATGAGGCACAGGAGCACCTTCCCTCCCTCAATATTTGCCATAGAGATTCAAGAAAAACACAGAGACATATTTATGGGGAAACCAGTTCGTGGGAACAGGATTTATTCAAATTAAAAGTCAATTGGGTTCGGGCATCCTTAACAGCTGATGATCCAGAAGAAGGCAAAAACCATAGAGTGCTTCGGCAATCTGCACTAAAGGGAAAAATTCCTTCCTGACTCCAAATGGCAATCGGTATTGCTCCCTGGATCATGGCTTTATATGTATGTTTGAGAGGGAGGGTGCATGTATGTGCATGTGTGAGTGCTTATGTGAGTACTAATGTGGGTGCATGATAAGCGGGTAGGGGTGGGTGCAAGGGTAAGGGGGGGTGAGAGTGAGGGCAAGGGGTGGGGGTAAGAAGAGGGTGGGTGAAAGCAAGGGTAAGGGGTGGGGGGTGAGAAGAGGGAGTTCAAGCGAGGGTGGGGGGTGAGAAGAGGGAGTTCAAGCGAGGGTAAGGGGTGGGGGTAAGAGGAGGGGGGTGAAAGTGAGGGTAAGGGGTGGGGGGGTGAGAGGATCGGGTTAAAGCAAGGGTAAGGGGTGGGGGGTGAGAGGAGGGTGTGTTAAAGTGAGGGTAAGGGTTGGGGGTGAGAGTAGGGGGTGAAAGCAAGGGTAAGGTGAGAGGGTGAGAGGAGACGGGTTAAAGTAAGAGTAAGGGGTGGGGGTGAGAGGAGGTGGTGAAAGTGAGGGTAAGGGGAGGAGGGGGTGAGAGGAGGGTGGGTTAAAGTGAGGGTAAGGGTTGGGGGTGAGAGTAGGGGGTGTAAGCAAGGGACGGGTTAAAGTAAGAGTAAGGGGTGGGGGTGAGAGGAGGGGGGAGAAAGTGAGGGTAAGGGGTGGAGGGGTGAAAGCCAGGGCAAGGGGGTAAAAGTAGGGGAGTGAAAGCGAGGGTAAGGGGTAGTGGGTTAGAGGAGGGGTGAAAGAGAGGGTATTTGGAGGGGGTGAGAGGGGGTGAAAGCGAGGGTAAGGGGTGGGGTGAAAGAGAGAGTATGGGGAGGGGGTGAAAGCAAAGGGGGGGTAAGAATCGGGCGGTTGAAAGCGAGGGAAAGGGGTGGAGGGGTGAGAGGAGTAGGTGAGAGTGAGGGTAAGTGGTGGGGGACGTGAGAGGAGGGAGATGAGAGCCAGGCTAAGGGGGGGTGAGAGAGCAAGCGAAAGAGGTACAGGTTTGAGAGAAGGTGTGAGAGCGAGGGTAAGGAGTGGGGAGGTCAGGGGAGGATGGTGAAAGCAAAGGTAAGGGGTGAGTTGGTGTAAAAAGGTGGGAGCAAGGATAAGAGGTGGGGGGTAAGAGGAGGGCTGAGAGCAAGTATAAGGGGTGAGAGGAGAGTGGTGAAAGTTAGGGGTAGGTGGGTGAGAGGAGGGGTAAGAGCAAGGGTAAGCTGTGGGGTGGCAGTGAGGGAGGATGCATGGGTAAGGGGGGTTTAGAAGAAGGGCAACAATACATGCTAACAATTTTAATCCATGAAACCGTTACGAAATCAATGTCCACTATCTCCTCTACCTCCGTGTCTTCTATCTCATCCACTACATCCACCTCCATGTCCTCCACCTCATCCACTACGTCACATCCATGTCCTCTACCTCATCCACTACATCCACCTCCATGTCCTCCACCTCATCCACTACATCCACCTCCATGTCCTCCACCTCATCCACTACGTCTACATCCATGTCCTCTACCCTGTCCACCTTATGGAGGGCCATCTCAACTCCCCACTCTCTACACTCCACTCCCTACTCCCCACTCTCTACACTACACTATCTACTCTCCACAAACCACTCCCCCACTCTCCTCGCCCCCTTCTCTCCCACTATTCCTACTTACCAGCACAGCCTGTACAGATGGAATATATACAAGCAAGGTTGGCTCTCCTAGAAAGAGAAAGGAAGAAGGTGGAATTACTTCTACTGTAACTTTGTCATTTTTTATTATTGAAGGTTTTTGATTTATTTAGCATTTTATTCAGCAGCTCAATTTGCATCTTAAGCAATCTGGTAACTAGGGTCCAAATTACCCTAGCAACCTGCCTTTATTTGAATAAGAGACTGGAATATGAATAGGAGAGGGCCTGAATAGAAGGATCAGTAATAAAAAGTAACAATAAATTAGTAACCTTACAGAGCATTGGTTTTTTAGAAGGGAGTCAGCGACCCCCATTTGAAAGCTGCAAAGAGGGGGAAGAAAAAGCCAAATAATTCTAAAACTATAAAAAATAAATATTGAAAACCAATTGAAAAGTTGCTTAGAATTCACCATTCTATGACATAATAAAAGTTACTTTAACGGTGAACCACCCCTTTTATAAAGCACCAACAGATTGATACAGGTTTAGATACAAAGTTACCAAAAACTGATACAAGATGCATATCTCTATTGATGGACAGATGTTGCTGATAATCTGTATGTCTGCACTTGGTACCTGCACATTGTAAATAAAGTCCCCTGATGACAATATTAATAACATTGTCCCCTTTAATATCCCATAAAAAGTCCCCCATGATATACCCCCAACTTACTCCAATAAATTCCTGTCTGGGTCACTGAAAAATCTCTTACAAAATCTTTCTCTAAACTTGTAGCTACTCTCTGTCTCTCCAACAGTCAACTGTCCCAACTGTCACTGCTGTCTGCTCCTCAGGGAGTGAAATGCTGGGGTTGCCAACAGTAACAGTCCCGCCCACTAGGAGCCCCAAATATATCAGAACAGTGTATTGAAACTTAATACATTTAGATAAGTGTGTTCAATTAATGGAATAAAGAGAATCTACAACATACTTTTGGAACTTTTATCCCCCCCCCGCACACACACCCAAATGTAAAACTGTCTACTTTTCCCCGGCATTCATACTATCTCTGGCTCCCATTAGGGTTGCCACCTTTTCTGGAAAAAATGACGAGCCTTCCTACATATTTATCTTTTTTCCCTATTAATAACATTGAGATCGATCATCATTTTTACTGGCCAGGTGGCAACCCTAGCTCCCATCAAGCTGAAACATGAGGCTGCCAACCTCTGTATTGTGTGATATACATGCCAACTCATATCTCTATCCATGGGCAGATGTAGTCTGTATGTCTGTGCTTGGTACCTACACCTCCCCTGATAACATTAATAAAATTGTCCCCTAATATCCCATAGAAAAGCCCCCCCATGATATACCCCCAACTTACTCCAATAAATAGTTGCCTGGGTCACTGAAAAATCTCCTGCAAACTCTCTCTCTAAATCACTAGCTCCTCTGTCTCTCCAAATCTCCCAACTGTCACTGCTGTCTGATCCTCAGGGAGTGAAATGCTGGGGTTACTAATAGTAACAGTCCCGCCCACTAGGAGCCCCAAGCATATTATTGGTTAAGAACTCAGAGGGACAGTTAAAAAAAGCAGTGGATGGAAACCTAATAAATTTAGATAGCTTTGTTCAATTAATGGAATGTTAATAACTTTGTCCCCTTTAATATCCAATAGAAAAGCCCCCATGATATACCCCTAACTTACTCCAATAAATTCCTGCCTGGGTCAGCTGAAAATTCTCTCTCTCTAAACTTGTAGCTACTCTCTGTCTCTCCAACAGTCAACTGTCCCAACTGTCACTGCTGTCTGTTACTCAGGGAGTGAAATGCTGGGGTTGCCAACAGTAACAGTCCCACTCACTAGGAGCCCCAAATATATCAGAACGCAGTTAAAAGAAGCAGTGTATTGAAACTTAATACATTTAGATAAGTGTGTTCAATTAATGGAATAAAGAGAATCTGCAACATACTTTTGGAACTTTTATCCCCCCCCCCACACACACACACACAAATATGAAACTGTCTACTTCTCCCCGGCATTCATTCTATCTCTGGCTCCCACAAGCTGAAGCATGTAGCTGCCAACCTCTGTATTGTGTGTTAATCATGCCAACTCATATCTCTATCCATGGGCAGATGTTGCAGTTAGTCTGTATGTCTGTGCTTGGTACCTACACTTTGTAAATAAAGTCCCCTGATAACATTAATAACATTGTCCCCTTTAATATCTCATAGAAAAGCTCCCCCATGATATACCCCCAACTTACTCCAATAAATAGCTGCCTGGGTCACTGAAAAATCTCCTGCAAACTCTCTCTCTCTAAATCACTAGCTGCTCTGTCTCTCCAAATCTCCAAACTGTCACTGATGTCTGATCCTCAGGAAGTGAAATGCTGAGGTTGCTAATAGTAACAGTCCCGCCCACTAGGAGCCCCAAGCAGATTATTGGTTAAGAACTCAGAGGGACAGTTAAAACAAGCAGTGGATGGAAACCTATTAATTTAGATAGCTGTGTTAATGGAATATTAATAAGATTGCCCCACATGATATACCCTTAACTTACTCCAATAAATGGCTGCCTGGGTCACTGAAAAATCTCCTGAAAACTAAATCACTAGCTGATCTGTCTCTCCCAATCTCCCAACTCTCACTGCTCACAGTGAAAAGCTGAGGTTGCCAACAGTAACAGTCCCGCCCACTAGGAGCCCCAATCAGAAGCACAGTTAAAAGCATCAATGGCAGAAAACCTTTTGAAATGCATGAACTAAATACAGAGAATGGGAAATATAAAAGTGGTATAGGTATAAACTGATTGGTTTACCCAGGTTGAGGTTAGAAGTCTAGAACAGGGGGTTGCAGATCATTTTCTGGATGGAATTGAGCCTTCAACCCCAGTTCTGCAGGGCAGCAGTGCTCCTCATATACACTGTATTCATTTCTGATTCATGATGTCAGGGGACAGGGTTAAGCTCACAAGCAAGATATACCCCAGCTAGATGAGCTACATACTGGTATAGAAGCAGCTATTTTCTAGGTTTGCTCATAGCCGATACTTAGACATATGCATACCTCCCAACATTTTGAAATAAAAAGAGGGACAAAAAAGTTTGGCGCATGTAACATGCCAAAATTGTGTTTGACCACGCCTGTTTTTGTGGCCACGCCCCTAATTACCATGTTCATTTTACAAAATTTGCCAGGTTACGAAAGTTTTCAATTTTTACAGTTATTATAGTTTTGCTAATGAAGGTGAATTGCCCTTTAAGCTGTGAGTCTAACTTTTCCCAAGGGACCTGTTATCTTATATTACAATTGCTTATTTGCTTATCTAGAAATTGTTACAAAAGTATCTTATCTTCTGCTGTGGTTGTTCTGGGCTCTCTGCCAAAAGCCGATTAAGGTAGAATCTTTGTTTATTTTTCTGGCTGTTCAGTGCAGAGAAAAACGGGTCTTTCCAGTACAAATGAGGGACTGCAGGTTGAGCTGTCAAAAGAGGGACTATCCCTCTAAAAATGGGACATTTTGGAGGTATGCATATGTAGGTGAGGTTTTTTCTAAACCCCAGGGATTGAGTTGGCCAGCTAGGCTGGGTCCTTTTTTCCCCAGAGTAGGACCTTTTTTCCCAGAGGGGAACTGAAAGGTTAGGTTTAAGATTAGGCAGAGTTTAGGATTAGGGAGTTGCTGGGAGTAAGAACTCCTTGCCCAGGCCATCTATAACAGCTTATAGTAACAAGCAAATATTAATATAGCAGCAATAAAATATATCATGCAGAGTCTTGTAACAGGAACAATGGGACAGGGGCCACACTGTGCCACCTAGTGACAGTTTTAGAGCTCCTAAAGGGATATTATTGCAGTAGAACTAGAACTAAGCTGATGAAGAGAATGGATGGTATCCGGTGTGGCCAAATTGGGGTTGTTCATAGTTACATGATAACTATGTATAAATATACTAGGGGGACCATACAATAAACTCTCTGATGCTTTATTCACCAGTATATCCTTCCAGCAGACACAAGGGACCCACTGAGATTAGATGAAAGGAGATTCCATCTTAACATTTGGGAAGGGTTTGTTACTGTGAGAGCTGTGAAGTTGTGGAATTCTCTCCCAGAATCAGTTGTAATGGCAGATTTATCAGATAGCTTTGAGAAAGGGTGGGATGACTTTTTAGCAAGTGAGAAATGTAAGGTTACTGACATTAGCTCAGTACAGGTTGATCCAGGGACTGGTCCGATTGCCCCCATATGTAAAAATTCACTAAGTTTCCCAGGAGCAGTAAACTCTACCTGCTGATTGGTTGCTATGGGTTACTGCCCTGGGCAACGTAATGCCTTTTATTACATAACCCCATTGGAACCAAGAAGGAATTTAATTCTCTCTCGACTGGAAATAAAAATGGCTCTGGACATTTGGTTTTAACCTCCTTCTGGATCATGTAGCACTTAGGGAGCCTTCATCTGGTTCCTATTGTAACTGCGTTTAGCATTGGTGTTTTGAAATGTAACAAAAAAATTGTGATTGGTCATTTTTATCACAGGCACTGATTAAACAGAGCTGGATTTCCAGTTCTCAGGCAAGAGTCTTTTTTAAAGGACCAGTAACATCAAATTTTTTTTTTCAAAAATTCGTTAGTACATAACGAAAAAAATAACACGCAACACAAATTAAAATTTAAATAGCAAAGCCTTTGAGAAATAACTTACAGAAACTCCACTTCCTGTCCTCTTCAGAAACGGCGAAAAGGCGACCATCCTTCCTGCAGCGCTCGATTTGTCCTCCCTGGCTAGCTCCAATATTCTACTGACAGCGTGTGAAATGAGGTGAAGAGAGTTGAAGCTGCGGATCAAGACCCTGTGGCACCGGACACATGAAGACCTTTCTGCTGTACGAGTGCAAGAAAACCAACTGGTGCAGGCAGCCAAAGATGCAGACAGTTTCCTGGGAGCAAGCGGTTCACCCTCCACAGGCAGCGGATCGCTGAGGTGTCACCCGGCTGACTGAGAAGAGAACCTGGCAGAGCGACTTCAGGAAAAACTCAGGTTCCGGTTGAGAGACGCAGTCCTGATTCCGGATCTCTGTCCCCATGCCCTCCCGGTTGCACACAGTTGATCCCAGTATGGACGGACGAATGGGACGACAGTAGCTCCACTGCGGCCGAGGAACCAGCTGGTCCGACGTGTGGCAGTTACTCGGGCGGTTACCATGACTGCGAAGGCTCCGGCAGCAGCAGATTCCGCTTATCCACCCGCTCCGACCTGCCGCCCAGCCCTTACTCCACCTCCGCCTCCATCGCCTCCTCACAAGCCCCGGGCAAAGGCTCAGCCACGGTCAGCCGCAACCTCAACCGCTTCTCGGCCTTCGTGAAGAGCGGCAGGGAGGCTTTCGTACTGGGGGAGGCGGCGGGGTTCGTGCATGACGGGGACAAGCTGTGTCTGGTGGCAGGGGCCGGACGGGCCTGAGTGGCAGGAGAATCCCTACCCGTTCCGCTGTAACATAGACAAGCCCACGAAGCAGACCAAGTTCAAGGGCATAAAGAGATACATCTCGTACCGACTCCTCCCAGTCACACGGGGCTACAGGTTCACCGCCGCTACAAAAACACTTCGACTGGCTCTATACGCGTCTCCTCTACAAGTTCCCCGTCGTGTCACAGCAGAAAGGTCTTCATGTGTCGGTCCCGCAGGGTCTTGATCCGCAGCTTCAACTCTCTTCACCTCACTTCACACGCTGTCAGTAGAATATTGGAGCTAGCCAGGGAGGACAAATCGAGCGCTGCAGGAAGGATGGTCGCCTTTTCTGAAGAGGACAGGAAGTGGAGTTTCTGTAAGGTTATTTCTTAATAAAGGCTTTGCTATTTTAAATTTTAATTTGTGTTGGTGTTATTTTTTCGTTATGTACTAACGAATTTTTGAAAAAAATTTTTTGATGTTACTGGTCCTTTAAGTTCTCTGCCAAACCCCTCACTCTTCTTTGTAGCTTGGGTGCCTCCCTTTCTCGGATTGCTTAGTTGATTGACAAGTCACCAAAGCTCTTTCAGCCAAAATGAAGGCGACGATTTCTGTTCCTCTAGAGGCCCCTGTTCCCATCTAACATGCTTCTCACTACATCTTTAATGCAATACAATTTGTAGTTGTTACTGTACTTCAATGAAAGCCAAGTGCAAAAATACTGCAGTACTTATCTGGGAAGCTGCAGTAGGAATAGAGATGGAGGGATCCCTAATGTGGGGGAACATCTAATGTATATGTCCATACAGCCCTTTAGCTACTTTTAGCAACCAATAAGAAAATGGGACCATGGACCCTGGGATAAAGAGAAAATCTGCATATCAGACTACTAAATGCAGGCCCCTTTTCTCCCACTTGCAATAGTCCCCTTTAATCTTTTCTCCTGGTTTTCATAGGGTCTATCATTCCATTAGGGATATGTCTTGCCCAAATACAAGCTGCAAGTGAGACACAGGAGAGAAGCATCCAAAGAGCAACCAGTAGTACAGAGTCCATATCTAAAAAAGCAATATGTGAAATCATTGCTGCTAATCAATGGAGGGAACCTGATACTCATTTAACGTCAGACAATAAATAGAAATAACATGTTAGCACTACAAATACACACAAATATGTGGGATAGTAGGCACAAGTCATTTTACAGTACAATAGTTACCATCCCACCCACATAATCCACAACTGAAATACACTCAAGGCTAAGTACAGGGGACTGACCAGGGAAAGGAATCCCTTTTAATGTTGCAGGTTAAAAAACAGGGCCTGATTTACTAAGTAGCACTAATTCCTCCATGTAACAGAGTTGTGTCATATACTGTCAACCAGACAGAAGGACTTGGTTTATCTGGACAATAATGTTTAGTAGTGAAAGGCTCTGGGAGTAGAATGAGGATCTTCTGGCTTAGACCAAAGATGGGAAAGTCTGGATGTATAAAAACTGTAGGCCTTGAGAAGCGGAAGATCCTGTAGGAAAGGGGCAGGCGGAGTGGGCTAAAAGAGTAAGGATAAATAGAGTCACACATGCAGGATCTCCAGACCCTTTGTAATAAACAGCAATCCAGTCAAGCTGGGTGCTTGTCCACTGCACATTGATTTCTTTCTCTGCTGTGTATGCCAATATGGGACCCTCAATGGATCTTGGCATCTGCTGAATATCCCAGATTAGGGCCTGATGATCATCGTCATGGTAGAATGGCAACAAGGCAATTCCATGTATAATACCCCAGAATTCATATTAGAATGGCAAAGAGGCAATTCCATGTATAATACCCCAGAATTCATGGTAGAATGGCAAAGAGGCAATTCCATGTATAATACCCCCCAGAATTCATAGTAGATGGCAAAGAGGCAATTCCATGTATATACCCCCAGAATTCATAGAAGAATGGCACAAAGGCAATTTCATGTATAATACCACCAGAATTCATGGTAGAATGGCACAGAGACAATTCTAAGTATAATACCCCCCAGAATTCATATTAGAATGGCACAGAGGCAATTCCATGTATAAACCCAGAATTCATAGTTGAATGGCACAGAGGCAATTCCATGTATAATACCCCAGATTCATAGTAGAATGGCACAGAAGGCAATTCCATGTATAATAACCCCCATAATTCATTTTAGAATGGCACAGAGGCAATTCCATGTATAATACCCCCAGAATTCATGGTAGAATGGCAAAGAGACAATTCCACAAATACAAGAGTCCTCTGCACTCAACCCATTATCAATATATTTAAGACAAGAGACATTTTGTGCATTCTGCTACTAAAAAATGCCTTACCCTTTAAACAAAACAAGGATTGTTTTGTCCATATATTGCAATATATGTAAGCTGGCCACTACGTCAAAGTCATCCCATATCTGGCCAGTCCTACGCTCAATTTTATCTGATTCATTAAGAATTCTATTGCTTCATTTTACAAAGTGAAGTTTTTACTTACTAGCTGCTTTCAAAGTAAAACTCCCATACTTTGGCTGCCCTTTTATTAGACACCAGTGGAAATCACCTGACTATAGCTGGGAAGGGTGGGAGCTGTTTTGTCTAAGGGTAAGGCATTTTTCAGTAGCAGTATGCACAAAAATGTCTCTTGTCTTAAATATATTGATAATGGGTTGAGTGCAGAGGACTCTTGTATTTGTCTATATGTATTTTGTGGTCACAGCCTCATTGCCCCCGCCTAATGGTTTTAAAAAATAGTGGTGAGCACAACTTTCCCTTGTTTGTTATAGTTATATCCGGAGCAGTGACCAGCTCCATGTTGTAGCTCCCACCCTTCCCAGCTATAGTCAGGTGATCCCACTGGTGTCTAATAAAAGGGCAGCCAGTTGGGAGTTTTACTTTGAAAGCAGCTAGTAAGTTGCAGGTAAAACTTAGTCCCTTTGTAAAATGTATAATGAAGCAATAGAATTCTTAATGAATCAGATAAAATTGAGCAAAGGACTGGCCTGATATGGGATGACTTTGACGTAGTTGGCCAGCTTAAATATATATTGCAATATAAGGACAAAACAATCCCTGTTTTGTTTAAAGGGTAAGGCATTTTTCAGTAGCAGTATGCAGGGCCGCCATTAGAAATCACGGGGCCCCGTACAACAAAATTTTTGGGGCCCCCTGGGCCCCGCCCACACTGACGACCAAGCTCCGCCCATATCCCGCCCACATCGCAGTTAAAAGACCACACAGACATCAGCGCTAAAAAAGTAACCCCCCCCCCCACACAAGTTGTAAAAAGCTATTGATGGTCAGGGCCCCCTTATAAAAAATTGGGGCCCAAAAAAAAAAAAATTTAAATTTTTTTTTTTTTTTTTTAAAAACATTGGTGGCAGGGGCCCCCTTATAAGTTAAAAAAAACTTGGGGCCCCAACAAAAAAAAATGTAAAAAAAACTAAAAAATAAAAAAACATTGGCGGCAGGGGCCCCCTTATAAGTTAAAAACAAATTGGGGCCCCAAAAAAAAAATTTGGAAAAAAAAAATTTTTTTTGAAAAAAAAAAAATGGTGGCAGGGGCCCCTTACAAGTTAAAAACAAATTGGGGCCCCAAAAAAAATTAAAAAAAAAAATTATTTTTTTTTGAAAAAAAAAAAAAAACTGGTGGCAGGGGCCCCCTTACAAGTTAAAAAAATTTGGGGCCACCAAAAAGAAAATTAATTTTTTTTTAAAAAAAAAAAAACCAAAAAAAAACAATGGTGGCAAGGGGCCCCTTACGAGTTAAAAAAAAATTGGGGCCCCAAAAACAAAAGTTTTAAAAAAAAGATTGGTGGCAGGGGCCTATAGAATATTAAAATAATACATTGGTGGCCAGGGGATTAAAAAAAAAAAAACACAAACTGGTGTTCAGTAGAATTGAACTCATGGCTTCAGTACTTCAACTTCGCCTCCTTTCGTGACTTCGGGTCTTTTCACCGCTTCAGGACTTCGGCTTCGGCTGTTTTCGTGACTTCGGGTCTTTGCGCTGCTTCAGGACTTCGGCTTCGGCTGTTTTCGTGACTTCGGGTCTTTTCGGCGCTTCGTGACTTCGGGACTTCGGCTTTTTCCGTGACTTCGGGTCTTTTCGGCGCATCGGCTTCGGCTTTTCGGCACTTCCGCATTCGGCACTGAAGAGGAATGACGTACGGCTCGGGCGCTCGTAAGGGGGGCCCGGATCTTCAAAAAAATGCAGCGCTGCCGGGCCCCCCTTCATGCCCGGGCCCCCTTGTCCCCCCTGTCCCCCCCTGATGGCGGCCCTGGCAGTATGTACAAAATGTCTCTGTCTTAAATATATTGATAATGGGTTGAGTGCAGAGGACTCTTGTATTTTTCTATATGTATTTTGTGGTCACACCCTCATTGCACCCCCGCCTAATGGTTTTAAAAAATAGTGGTGAGCACAACTTTCCCTTGTTTGTTAAAGAGACAATTCCATGTATAATACCCCCAGAATTCACATTAGAATGGCACGGAGGCAACTCCATGTATAATACCCCCAGAATTCATAGAAGAATCATGGCACATAGGCAATTTTATGTATAAAACCCCCAGAATTCATGTTAAAATGGCACAGAGACAATTATATGTATAATACCCCCCAGAATTCATATTAAAATGGCACAGTGGCAATTCCATGTATAATAGCCCAGAATTCATAGTAGAATGGCACTGAGGCAATTCCATGTATTATACCCAGAATTAATATTAGAATGGCACAGTGGCAATTCCATGTATAATAGCCCAGAATTCATAGTAGAATGGCACAGAGGCAATTCATGTATAATACCCCAGAATTCACATTAGAATGGCAAAGAGGCAATTCCATGTATAATACCCCCAGAATTCATATTAGAATGGCACAGAGGCAATTCCATGTATAATACCCCCAGAATTCATATTAGAAATGGCACAGAGGCAATTCTATGTATAATACCCCCAGAATTAATATTAGAATGGCACAGAGGCAATTCCATGTATAATACCCCAGAATTCATATTAGAATGGCACAGAGGCAATCCTATGTATAATACCCCAGAATTCATATTAGAATGGCACAGAGGCAATTCCATGTATAATACCCCCAGAATTCATATTAGAATGGCACAGAGGCAATCCTATGTATAATACCCCCCAGAATTAATATTAGAATGGCACAGAGGCAATTCCATGTATAATACCCCCAGAATTCATATTGGAATGAAAAAGAGGCAATTCCATGTATAATACCCTCAGAATTCATAGTAAAATGGCACAGAGTCAATTCCATGTATAATACCCCCAGAATTAATAGTAGAATGGCATAGTGGCAGATTCACAAATGATACCCACTGAACACTTTTTTTTATGTACAACTGCCTCAGCCAGTGTCGAACTGGCCCACCGGGATACCAGGAAAACTCCCGGGGGGTCCAGGTGTTAGTGGGCCCTCTTGTTTCTAAACATTTGGCCTATTTCATGGTCATTCCCTATTTCTTTTTGGGGAAAATGCTTAATAATGGGACATATTGTAAGTATATATAAAAAAGTAGGAAAATAAAGAGGTTGAGTGAGGAGAGGAGGAATAATAGTTTGGAACGGTCCACTGTCTTAGGTTTTTCGGTGAGCCAAGGTCTAAGGCTTTCTGGTGGTCCTCTGGCATCCCAGTCCAACACTGTCTTCCCTACAGTTGCCCAAAGCACAGGGAGCATGTGCTGGGCCACTGACACTTCTAACAAAATCAAGATCCCAACTTTTATCATGATCAGGATCAAAAGGAAAAAAAAAAAAAACAATCTTTTAGGGTTGCGGAAACTTCCTTACTACATTTTCCCATCCTCCACAAGTAATTTTAATGTAATATAGCTCTATATACAATATAGCTAACGACCACAATCTTCTAATGAACCACGAGAGATGTTTATCCGGCTATCTAGTTGTTTTACATTTCCTAGCAACCTGTGTGCGTGCCCTCCAATTCGTCCAATTGCATCCAATCGGAGCGTTCGGTGACGTCAAGTGGGGCGATTGGTCTGTTTGACGGCGTTCTCTATTTAACCTGGTAACGAAGGTATGGAGTGTTTGTGTTATGCTGCGTGGGTTGGGTTTGTTTCCTCGTCCGGGATGCTGACTATAGAAGGATGTGGGGTGCAGGGGATAGTGGGTGCTGACTGGGTCCTGTAAGGATATAGGATGCAGACTGGGTTATAGAAGGACAGTGTTGAATGGGTTATCTAAGGATATGGGATGCAGCCTGGGTTCTGTAAAGATATGGGGTTCTGACTAGGATATATATAATGATATGGGGTGCTGACTGGCTTATATAAGGATAGGGGGTGCTGATTGGGACATTTAATGATATGGGTTGCTGACTGGGTTATATAAGGATAGGGGATGCAGACTGAGTACTATAAGGATATGGTGTTGTGACTAGGATATATATAAGGATAGAGGGTGCTGACTGGGTTCTGTAAGCATATGAGATGCAGACTGGGTTATATAAGTATATGGGGTACTGACTGGTTATTTAAGGGTATGGGTTGCTGACTGGGTTATATAAGGATAGGGGATGCAGACTGGGTTCTGTTAAGATATAGGGTTCTGACTAGGATATACATATAAGTATATGGGGTGCTGACTGGGTCCTGTAAGCATATGGGATACAGACTGGGTTATATAAGTATATGGGGTACTGACTGGGTTATTTAAGGATATGGGTTGCTGATTGGGACATTTAATGATATGGGTTGCTGACTCGGTTTCTAAGGATATGGGATGCAGCTGGTTCTGTAAGGATATGGGTCTGACTAGTATATATTTAAGGATATGGGTGTTGACTGGTTATATAAGGATACGGGCTGCTGATGGTTCGTAAGCATATGGATGCAGACTGGCTTATATAAGGATATGGGGGCAGAGTGGTTATAGAAGGATAGGGGTGCTGACTGGGTTACATAAGGATAGTGTTGAATGGGTAATATAAGGATGGGGGTGCTGACTTGGTTCTGTAAGCATATGGGATGCAGACTGGCTTATATAAGGATATGGGGTGCAGAGTGGGTTATAGAAGGATAGGGGCTGCTGACTGGTTACATAAGGATAGTGTTGAATGGGTAATATAAGGATAGGGGGTGCTGACTTGGTTCTGTAAGAATATGGGATGCAGACTGGGTTATTTAAGGATATGTGGTGCTGACTGGGTTATTTAAGGATATGGGTTGCTGCTTGGGACATATAATGAAAGGTGCTGACTGGGTATATAAGGATAGTACTGACTCGGTTATATAAGGATATGGGATGCAGACTGGTTCCGTACGGATATGGGGTTCTGACTAGGATATATATAATGATATGGGGTGCTGACTGGGTTATATAAGCAAATGGGATGCTGACTGAATATACAAGCATATGGGCTGCTTACTGGCATATACATAATATGGGTGCCGACTGGATAATACAGGGATATTGTATTCTGGGTGGATAATTTAGAGTAAACACGTACGAGGGCTATTTCAGGATGTGCGGAGGGGAATAGTAGAATTGCTGGTATAATCCCCTGTCAGTCCAGTAATGCCCGGTTTGGCATCATCTTCTCAAGGTACAGCTGCAATGGTGAGACAGTTTCCTGTAAGTGGCCCAGTTGCTATGGCAGACATGCTGGATCCCTACACCTTTGATGCCCCTTCTACATACATTAACTTTAGTTCTTTCCATGAGGATCACAATGCTGACTCCTGGTTAGGTGAGATTCCTTGGGGATCTAGAATGGGAGGGGCGTAGAGTCAAGTATTGGCTGGGAATTGGGTTGGGGGGATCTGTATATTGAATGTGATGAAGTGTTTTAGCATGAGTGCTGCTGGAGGTGCAGACTATCCCCCTGGGGTGAGCCTTCCCCTGGCTGTTTTGAGTGCACCCTTGTTTCATTCTTTGGGTTAGAACTCTCCGTGTGGCAGCCTCTCTAGTGCCTTGACTCCTCCCTCACATTTGCATAGCTCAGATTTTCTTTGCTCAGACTCCCTGAGTTGCTTAACATTTGGGCAGGCTCCCTACACCAACATACTTATATGTTGTAAGGAGGGACTCTATGCGCCCCTGTATTGTAGAATCCTTTTAGCTGTTAACTCCTGTGTGTGCCATGTCCTTTGTTTCTGATTTTCCAGTGCCCACGTGTGCCCTTTATTTTCTAATAGGAGCATTGCTAGGTGCATAGCTGTACCTCTCTCTCTACCTAAACACATCTGGGCCCCTCATCTCATTCTGGAGCTTCCCCTCTTCTGCCATTTTCATTTGTACATTTAGGCCCTCTTGATCTCTGTTGGTTTTCTCTAATAATCCCCACTTGCTCTACCCTACTCTCCAATCCTTATTCTCTTTCCATGTCTTCTCTTTACAGTACTGCTTGCCTGCATATAGGACTTACTTGTGTAGGCAAGAGCTACCAATACAAAATAGCCTGAACCAAGAAATTAAGTTAAAAAAACTGACACAGCCACTGAGAAATTATCTTCATTCAATTGATGATGCCTCCAAGGTTGTTTCCATGTCCGTACAGCGTGGGAACATCTACTCTATAGTCTGCCCATTCTGATTGGTTACCAATGATATAAGGGTCACCCCTAATGTCTTTATTGTAACCTAGCTCCAAATGCATGATGTAATTGAGTGTCAGTGGCATGGGCTCCTGGGCTACTTCGCTAATAGTAGTTGTCTGACTTTTAGGTTCAAGCCCCACATGGAGGTCAGGGCCCTTTGGACATTAAGATTTGATATATAAAACATTGGTGAATTGGGAATTCGCCCATAGTTCCAGCAACATAAGTGCTCACTTCCAGACCCCACTCTCTGATCTTCTAGATATTCCTGGAAGCATAAAATCAAATGGCATTCACCCCCTAACTGGACATCTATCCAAGTGGCTTGGTGGACTTGGCCTGAGGACCAGTTTATACCACATATGTAATCTGTTGTCAATTTTTGTTCTTGCAGACAGAGTGACCCAATGCACTTAATACTCCCCCAAACCAGAGGCCACGCTTTGAAACTTCTGCTGTGAATTCTGGTAAGTGACAAATAAATGTGTTTCTGCTGGGAGTGTAAGGGACCCCAATGCTGATTACAGTGCAGCATGAATATATTAGCATGTTTCTAAAGAAGCAGCCTTACAATTGGCAGGGGGCATTAGGCTGCTCCAGTTAAACAAGGTCTGTTTCCTTTAACAGAACACAAGCGCAAGGTGTTGACAACCCTTTCAAAGGAGGCAGTCTCCAAGAGTACTATACATTTTTGTGATGTGAAATCTCCGTCAATGGCCGGTAAGTTGTTTTTTGTTTTTTTTGGGCTTGGGGACAATGCTGTGTACCTGTGTCACAGTAGTTTGCTTTATCTGTCATATTTTACAGATTCATTAGAAACACTAGACACTGGATGAATAGAATAAGCAGCAGATGTTTTTGATCTTGATTAAGATTATAAGACTACACCTGTTTAAAGGAACAGTAACATCAAAAAAGTAATACAAATATAATGCAGTGTTGCCCTGCACTGGTAACACTGCTGTGTTTGCTTCAGAACCACTACTATAGTTTATATAAATTAGGGAGGCACCAAATCCAGGATTGAGTTTGGGATTCGGCCTTTTTCAGCAGGATTCGTATTCGGCCGAATCTATCGCGAAGGATTTGGGGGTTCGGCCGAATCCAAAATAGTGGATTCGGTGCATCCTAATACAAATAAGCTGCTGTGTAGCAATGGGGGAGTAACCTGAGAAAAGGCTCAGGTTACACAAACAGATAGCAAATATACTCTGTAGAACAGGGGTCAGCAACCTTTACTATCAAAAGAGCCATTTTGCCCCCTCTTCCACTAAAGAAAAATAGTCTGGAGCCGCAAAACATAACACAGTTTATAAACTTTTAAAAGTTGTAACCTTTTTTTTAATGTTAACTGTTACAACAACAGAATACAACAAACAGAAGTGCAGTGTGTATGTGTAGGCCTACTTTGAAATAAATTAAACACTGAATAGCCCTATTAAATGCTACTGTTCTCATCTGTTTAATGTGACTTCGGTTTCTGAAGCTCCATGATGATTTTCCCTCTGTTGTCTTGCGTGTCTTGTCTTGAGTGTGTGACCGTGGTAAGGACCATGATGAATCATATTGCTGCGGCTCGGTCTTGCCTGTCACTCCAGGGGACGTCTGTACAGCCCTCGCACCTGCTGGCGGCTTCCTGAGTGTGCTACCGCGGTAAGCTGACCGCTAGCTTACCGCGGTCGCACACTCAAGAAGCCGCCAGCAGGTGTGAGGGCTGTATAGATGACATGTCAAGCAAAGCCGCAGGATAAAGAGCCGCATGAGGCTCCGGAGCCTGGGGTTGCCTACCCCTGCTGTAGAACATAATGGTGTTATCTGTTATCCACTATTTAACCTGTGCCATATAGCCTTTTTTCAATCTCCACCCCAGCAGTTAGTTTATATAAACTATAGTAGTGTTTCTGAAGCAAACAGATCAGTTTTACCAGTGCAGGGCAACAGTACACGATATTTTCATTACTTTAAAACACTTAAATTTTTTTGGTGTTACTTAAAGGCCTACATTTCAAACACTTAAAGTGTTCCTGCACTAAAAAGATTATACAATGAGAAGCAGTGGGTACTGGCACACAAGCACTTCTCATTTTGCTGCTCCTTCTGTTGTTTACTTCTCTTTTAAAGGACTAATTTTCCCTTTGGCGTTTTCTCTGCTTTTGATTTTTTCTTTCCTCTTTCTGTCCCATGTTTTTTAACACACTCCCTCTTCATATAGGTTCTGCTATGCCATTATTTATCCATCTGTACCCTATTTTTTTTCCTTTAGATAAAGCAGCGTTTTTACATATATTTTGTTTTATGTTTTGAAACCTGTAATGTTTAAGGGGTTGTTTCCTTTCAATACAGTGAAATCCGATTTCTGCTATGCCATGTTATCTTGCTTTTCTCACCTATCCTCATTTCTCCCTCCAACAGATCAACCAGGCTCATGTCCAGGAAGCTGTGCAAACTAAAGGGGTATGTATGGCTACTGAAACTTCATCAGCCCCAGTGACTGACCACTTTCCTTCCTGCTGAAGTCTGTAGAAATGATTTGTTACCATTCTCTGCTGGGGCCCAGTAACTCAACCTGCTCAGGAAAGAATATCTGTCTCATGCATGTATGGTGCGGTGGGGGTTTAATGCTCAGCAAAGCTACACACCACTGATATCAAGATCCATATTGCCCTTTTATGGGAAAAGGCTGCTGGGCTGTTAACTTGGATGCAAATAAAGAATCGCCCTTTTGAAAGGCTCATGTGAGTCACAGCCTTGTCTATCTATATTACCCTAAATACATCCATATATCTTCTCTGATCCTATTATACCTTTGTGGAGAATATATTACAGCTGTCTCCATCCAAGTTGAGGGGAACATTAGTTCAGCACTGCTCCTGACTACATGATTATTACTGTAAAATAACCACCAAGTTGTACAGTGCTGGAGCCTAATGGATTGGTTCCCAGTAGATATGTGTCATTGCCTATTTACATATGTCATACAAGTTTCTTTTCAGGAGTAGGAATGTGCTGGTGAAGCCTAAAATTGCAGAACAGCAAGAGCTTGAGAAGATACAAGAACTTCAAAAGAATCTCAAGAAAAATGAGCATTCCATGAAAGCTGCCATAACTAGAGCAGGTGTGTACCTGTTGGTGGGAGTGACTATATTTTCCTGACTGTGTACAAAATAAGATATACCCTCACAGGGCCGCCATTAGAAATCACGGGGCCCCGTACAACAACATTTTTGGGGCCCCCTGGGCCCCGCCCACACTGACGACCAAGCTCCACCCCATATTCCGCCCACTCCACATCGCAGTTAAAAGACCACACAGACATCAGCGCTAAAAAAGTAACCCCCCCCACACAAGTTGTAAAAAGCTATTGATGGTCAGGGCCCCCTTATAAAAATTGGGGCCCCAAAAAAAAAAATTAAAAAAAACTAAAAAATAAACAAACATTGGTGGCAGGGGCCCCCTTATAAGTTAAAAACAAATTGGGGCCCCAAAAAAAATTTGAAAAAAAATTAATTTTTTTTGAAAAAAAAAAACATTGGTGGCAGGGGCCCCCATATAAGTTAAAAACAAATTGGGGCCCCAAAAAAAATTTTTTTTAAAAAAACTAAAAAATAAACAAACATTGGTGGCAGGGGCCCCCTTATAAGTTAAAAACAAATTGGGGCCCCAAAAAAAAATTTGAAAAAAAATTTTTTTTTTTGAAAAAAAAAAAACATTGGTGGCAGGGGCCCCCTTACAAGTTAAAAACAAATTGGGGCCCCAAAAAAAATTTGAAAAAAAAATTTTTTTGAAAAAAAAAAAAAAACATTGGCGGCAGGGGCCCCCTTACAAGTTAAAAAAATTTGGGGCCACCAAAAAGAAAATTAATTTTTTTTTAAAAAAAACAAAACAAAAAAATACAATGGTGGCAAGGGGCCCCTTACGAGTTAAAAAAAAAATTGGGGCCCCAAAAAAAAAGTTTTAAAAAAAAGATTGGTGGCAGGGGCCTATAGAATATTAAAATAATACATTGGTGGCCAGGGGATTAAAAAAAAAAAAACCACAAACTGGTGTTCAGTAGGATTGAACTCATGGCTTCAGTACTTCAACTTCGCCTCCTTTCGTGACTTCGGGTCTTTTCACCGCTTCAGGACTTCAATTTCGGCTGTTTTCGTGACTTCGGGTCTTTGCGCTGCTTCAGGACTTCGGCTTCGGCTGTTTTCGTGACTTCGGTTCTTTTCGGCGCTTCGTGACTTCGGCTTTTTCCGTGACTTCGGGTCTTTTCGGCGCATCGGCTTCGACTTTTCGGCACTTCCGCATTCTGCACGCAAGAGGCAGGACGTACGGCTCGGGCGCTCGTAAGGGGGGCCCGGATCTTCAAGAAATGCAGCGCTGCCGGGCCCCCCTTCATGCCCGGGCCCGGTACGCTTGTCCCCGCTGTCCCCCCCTGATGGCGGCCCTGTACCCTCATACTGTACTCAGAACATTCCTTTTGTATTTGTACATATGGTAGGCAGGAGCCATATTTTTTCTCATTTGACCAATGCTGTCTAACTGGTGTAATCCCCCTGTATTGTTCACATCTGTAACACCTCTTTTGTTCACAGTCCGGTACTGTTCACACCTGTAAAGCCCTGCACTGTTCACATCTCATTCAAACTGCTGGAGGGCCTCCAGTACTGTGAAGCACTGTATTAACTGTTCATTTTAAAGTGGTCCTGATAGGTTTCTGTCTCCTGCAGTATTCTGCCTTCCCCATGCTCCCTGTGTCGGCCATACTCTTCATGCTCTATGATCCTTGTGTGTGCCATACTCTGCCTGCCCTATGTTCCCTGTGTGTGCCATACTCTGCCTGCCCCATGCTCCCTGTGTGTGCCATACTCTGCCTGCCCTATGCTACTTGTGGGACATGAGCCTGGTAGCATTTGTTCTGGGGGTTTGTTAGCATTTGGAAGTTATTAAGGGCCCCTAAGGTATTTAATCATGTACTGTGTTATCCACAGGGGAGGAGGCATATGGATTTAAGGGTATGTCTTAAAATGACTTTAATGTTTCACATATTCGTGATGAGTGATATCCCTGCAGTGAGCACCAATCGTTTGTTTTTTTGTTCTTTGATGTGCTACCACCCTGAACTTGGATATGGTCTTAAAAATTCTTGTGGTAACATGGGTGTGATTTAAAGTGGATATGGATTAAACACTGGTAAAACTTAGGGCCTCTGTACCACAGTGTTTTAGACAGTACAATATGAGGGTATAACTAATTGGCTCTGTGTCTATTGCATGGCTTCACCCCCCCCTTCTGTGTCTCAGGTCAGTCTTTGAATAATGGTGACCCTCCAGTCACAAAACCAGTGGATTTTCTCTGTAAAACCAATGATCAACTTGAGCATGGTTCCAATCAACCTGAGAGAAATGACTGTAACATGGTGAAATTTGTTGCATCACTAAGGAGACACCAATCGCTATCGGTGAGTTTAGCAGTGTGGGGGTTATCATTGGATTTGTTGTGTGGGAGCACAAATGTAATTTACTTGGGCTGTACCCACAGGTTCAGATTCCTAAACGAGGATACACAATCCCAAAACCCTTCAACCTGTCACAGGGAAAAAAACGAAAGCATGAGGAGGCTTTGGAATCCAGTGCTGAAAAGGTTATATCTTTCTCCAAAAGAACTCCCGCACCTTATTGCCTGCATGGCCACCAGAGGGAGCTCGAGGAAGAGGAGGTGCCTGTTATCAAAGCCACTCGTACGCCACATTACAGGGTCCTATTTAAACCCAAACTTTTAGAAAAGAGACAAGTGGATCATAGGCGGAGGGTGACTTTTGAGTTTGGGAAGGCTAACCAAAGATCAGCAAAAAAAATTTCACCTACCGGAGGTGCAGGCCTTCAGAGCAGTTGGGGGAAACAATAGCATTTTTTAAAGCAAAGTCCCCTATAGAGTGCTATAGTCACCTTATTAAGAAAATGTGTGTGCCCCAATGAGGCCTTCCATACCAGGAGGTCCCTCCCAGTGAACAAGCCACAGTGCTTGATAGATTTCTTAAAAGAGAACTGAACCCTAAAACAAAATATGGCTAAAAATGCCATATTTTATATGCTGAACTTATTGAACCAGCCTAAAAGTTCAGCATCTCTATAGCAGTGATTTCAAACTTGTCACAGGAACTCCCTATCTTTGATTTTGTTAAAAGTCTTTTACACGCACATGCTCAGTGAGCTTTGAGCAGCTGTTTAGAAGCTAAACGTAGGAGTTTTCACAAATCAGAAAATAGGTAAGACTGTTAACTGATATTACGAAGCTGGTGAATAAATTATGATGCTAATTGTGCTGGTTTCTGTGCTGCTATGTACCAATAATCCGAATTACGTACTAATCAGCCTTATATTGTAATATAAATATATATATATTACATATAATTATAGTATATTGTGTGTCTTTCCCTAAGCCCAAAGCATGTGCAGTGAATAAACAAAGATGACGGGGAACTGGGGCATCTTTGAAGACACAGATCTTCCCCATTAAAGGGCTGTGGTTGCCTTCGGCTGGTACAGAAGCCCAAAATATAATGTACAAAATTTCTGCCCAACTTCTTTAGTTAAGTGTTAGTTCTCCTTTAAAACAATTATTATTGTGTGCCCCATCTGGAATGTATCTATAGTTGGTGAAACATTTTTTAGATTATAGGCATCCTTTAAACCAAAGCTATGGTCAATAGTATCCCTGCATGAATTCTCTTACTCTCTCTCCGTTTCAGTTTCAGAGTCATGTGACAGAAATGACATCAGAACTCACCATTTATAACTGATGATATCAGAACTCACCATTTATAAGGATATCATTTACAAGATATTAATGGCTTTTGTGTATTATATATTAATACGGAAGGTACCCGCACTCTGTCTCTGACTTCCACTTTACGGGTGCTTGGCCAAGTAAATGTATATAATTGTTGAAGAGGGACCAGCACACCGATCTTTTTAAATTCACCAAATATTTATTGCAACATCACTGTGCTTCCACAAAAGCACAGTGATGCTGCAATACATTTTTTTGAATACCCTCTTGAACAGTATATATATATATATGTGTGTGTGTTTTGTATACCAACTTTTATACATTATACAATCCAGTAAGAGCCGAGATAAAATAGTGTCATGTATAGTGTATAACATCCCTGACAAACACAGCAAAATAAATGCAGAGTAAACATCAAGTATAATAACTTAGTATGTCAGAAATACATTTTGTGAATCTAGTGGAAGCCTTCACCTCAGAAAATATATTTCCCCAAAATGTAAGGTCATGTGATTAAATGGAACAGATACAGACAGACAGATACAGAGACTTATGGGGTGCCGTTTGTCCCAAATACATTCTGTATACAAAACTATCTCTAATACACAGAATGAATGTCTCTCGTGGTATATAAGTATTTATGACCATACACAGATAAATATAATATACAAAAGACTTATTTCTATTAAAGAATGAAAACAAAATCTGGTTAGTGCACAAAAGGATGTCATTATATCACAAACTCCATTCTGTACAGTTTAACAAGCAATCTGTCTCACAAATGTATAACCTCCATGTAACGGACACACTTATGTGCAAAGTTACTTATAGAATGAATTATGTAAAAACAAAGTTGGACATAATATATAATAGTGTAACTAACTAGTGCTTGTCAAGCTAGATTTGAATGACAAAATAGATATCTGTGACAGAAAGCAAGATTTTATAGCACAGGATTCATTCTTTCCACAAAATGACAGTTTTGTTTCACAAAACAGATAAAATAACCATTCTGTGAAGCAACACTGTCAGTCACATTCCTGAACCAATAAGAACAAAGCTTATTGCCATATACAAACAAGATGAGAAGTGGCCAGCTCTGCTCCACATGGCTAAGGCAAAGTATCTGACCTGCTATAGAGGGCGCCCTCTAATGTCCCCTGTGCTGCATAGTAATAAACATGAACAAACCTTTCCTAAAAGAGCTGCTGTTAAACACTACAGGTTCATAAATGGAAGTTTTTACAAATGGCTGAGAAATATAATGCTGCACTTATAATGATTGTAGAGAAAGAAAAGTATGCAAAACATAAATATGATCATTTTAAGTGATATGGCTATTCTTATTGTAGTAACCTGTTTGTGTGGCCATTTTGGTTAAGGGCATTCCTGCTGTTTTGCCATTATTTTATGACTCACTCCTGTTCCTCTTCCTGTCTAAGCTGAGAGCAATAATGGGACAGGCCACACCCACCTGCCATCTTCTATTAAATGTACCAGAAGTTACTGTGCTTGTCTGGCTGCTTTGCCTGCCTCTTAGAGTCAGTTATAAGTTTTGTATATGATAGTTAGACTCCAATGTCTCCTCCTAGCTGTAATCTTGCACCAATTAGCTTGTAGTAGTCTCTTAATAATGTGCTTAGCTATAGTTCAACTACTACATAATAGATTTAGCCAGTGACTTGGGACTGATCATGTGCATCGCACATTGTGTATAGTATGATGTGTAGGTTATATGAACATCCACTCCTGAGTATTGTGTGTAAACAAAAGGCTTCAGGACTTCAACTTCACCTCCTTTCGTGAATTCGGGTCTTTTCACCGCTTCGGGACTTCAGCTTCGTCTTTTCGGCACTTCCGCATTCGGTAATATGTGCAATGGCCGCACGGCTTGGGCGCTCTTAAAGGGGACCCGGCTCTTTGAAAAATGCAGCACTTATGGGCCCCCCTTCAGGCCTGGAACACTTGTCCCCCCCTGCTGGCGGCCCTGGACATGCATGTGACATGGGCGCAGTTGTGCTCTCTGCTCTAGTGTTGTGCCCCCCTTGACTCACTCTGATGTGAAAGGGTTAAGCACTGGGCAGGTAAGGGGACGGCATCATTAGAGTCTTTTGTTATAAATAAATATAAAGCATTGTATAGCTTCTTGCTTCTATATAAATAGATTATGATCCCCTAAAATTGCCCCTGCCTAAATGACCCCCTTTTGTTTACACACAGTACTCAGGAGTGGCTGCTCATATAACCTACACATCATACTATACAGAATGCGTGGTCATACCTCCCAACATTTTGGTAATAAGTAAAAAGAGGGACAAAAAAATTTTTGTCATGTAGCGCGGCAATTTTTTTTGACCACACCCATTTTTGTGGCCACACCCCATAATTACCATGTTCATTTTACAAAGTTTGGCAGGTTATAAAAGTTTGAAAATATTTCTCCTTATCTAAACTGTTAAAATTACTTATTTTTTTATCTCAAAATTGTTACAAAGTATCTTAGTTGCACCTGTTAGCTGTACTGGCCTCTCTGCCAAAAGCCAATTAAGTTAGAAATTTTGGACACAATAAAGATCTTTACAATTTGAATTGGTGCCTGCTGGAAGTCTGCATACATTGAGTGCCTGCTCCTTTTTACATTTCGGTTTGTCCGCCCCCTATGCTGAGGGCTCAGGGCAGTGCACCTGGGCCACTTCCCTTACGTGGTGAGTAATTTGTTTACCACATTGAAATACAATACAGATGACTTCTTGTAAGTTAGAAATTTTGTTTCTTTTTCTGGCTGTTCAGTGCAGAGAAAAGAGGGACTTTCCAGTACAAATGAGGGACCTCGGGTTGAGCTGTCAAAAGAGGGACTGTCCCTCTGAAAAAGGGACAGTTGGGAGGTATGTGTGCACATGATCAGTCCCAAGTCTCTGGCTAAAGCTATTATGTAGTAGTTAAACTATAGGTAAGCACATTATTAAGAGACTACTACAAGCTAATTGGTGCAAGATTACAGCTAGGAGGAGACATTGGAGTCTAACTATCATATACAAAACTTATAACTGACTCTGAGAGTCAGGCAAAGCAGCCAGACAAGCACAATAACTTCTGGTACATTTAATAGAAGATGGCAGGTGGGTGTGGCCTGTCCCATTATTGCTCTCAGTTTAGACAGGAAGAGGAACAGGAGTGAGTCATAAGATAATGGCAAAACAGCAGGAATGCCCTTAACCAAAATGGCCACACAAGCAGGTTACTACAATAAGAATAGCCATATCACCTAAAATGATCATATTTATGTTTTGCATACTTTTATTTTCTACAATCATAAGTACAGCATTATATTTCTCAGCCGTTTGTAAAAACTTCCATTTATGAACCTGTAGTGTTTAACAGCAGCTCTTTTAGGAAAGGTTTGTTCATGTTTATTACTATGCAGCACAGGGGACATTAGAGGGCACACTCTATAGCAGGTCAGATACTTTGCCATGTGGAGCAGAGCTGGCCACTTCTCATCTTGTTTGTATATGGCAATAAGCTTTGTTCTTATTGGTTCAGGAATGTGACTGACAGTGTTGCTTCACAGAATGGTTATTTTATCTGTTTTGTGAACAAAACTGTCATTTTGTGGAAAGAATGAATCCTGTGCTATAAAATCTTGCTTTCTGTCACAGATATCTATTTTGTCATTCAAATCTAGCTTGACAAGCACTAGTTAGTTACACTATTATATATTATGTCCAACTTTGCTTTTACATAATTCATTCTGTAAGTAACTTTGCACATAAGTGTGTCCGTTACATGGAGGTTATACATTTGTGAGACAGATTGCTTGTTAAACTGTACAGAATGGTGTTTGTGATATAATGACATCCTTTTGTGCACTAACCAGATTTTGTTTTCATTCTTTAATAGAAATAGGTCTTTTGTATATTTTTTTTCTCTGTGTATGGTCACAAATTCTTATATAATATGAGAGACATTCATTGTGTGTATTAGGGATAGTTTTGTATACAGAATGTATTTGGGACAAACGGCACCCCATACAAGGTAAGTTCTGACAACAGTTTTGTCAACATATTGATATTTGTTCTTCGTTCATAAGTATTGACAGATAAAGACATGTAATGCAACAAATATCATAAACATTTTGTAGTCCATTGTATGATTTAAATTAACATAAATGTAAATTTAGCATGTTAAGACAATTATTGTCATTTTTAGAAGAAGTTCTTACCAGCTCAATATTCTGGCATGCCTCTGTAATCACTAAAGCCATTGCTTTTGTTTTAAACAGAAGAATGGCAATAACAGGAACAGAGAAATCTCTATTCCTGTCTTGTCCAAAATTAAGACAGGAAAAATTATCAGGGACACCAGTTCAGGTGCAAATAATTAGAACATTGTTATAGAGGATCTCGAGGAATCTGTCTTATTTTTAAACCTTAAGTTACTTCATTTGGTTTGAGGTTTGTTGTTGAAGTGCATGATATCTCTGAGTCTAGTTTGAAACAGCTTTATGAGAGGTTTGCAAAGAATGTTATAAATGCCTGGAGTCTGGAACAGGATTTTAAAAAGCTCATGAAATAATGGAATAGCAATGATTCCACTGTATGCAATATCATCAGCAAGTAAAGAAGATTTCAAACAACAGGCCAGGCCATCCGACAAGTTCAATCTGATAGTAGAACAGAAGATTTTGAAAGATCTCTTTATAAGCCCTAGA
Organism: Xenopus laevis; assembly: GCF_017654675.1. Lineage (NCBI taxonomy): Eukaryota > Metazoa > Chordata > Amphibia > Anura > Pipidae > Xenopus > Xenopus laevis. The sequence goes on along the minus strand of NC_054382.1, from coordinate 75,547,730 downwards.
AATTCATCATGGCACCAACAAGTAGCTCTCAACTCTGCTGTAAACTGTAGCCACAAATGTGTTAGTCCTGTCCTGTATGTTGCCCACTAGTCTCCTTTAGTGATTTTAAAGATATTTATGCTGCTTGGAACATTGATTGGTTAGTATATTGTTCATTTTGTTGTAAATCTTTCTACCCATTCTTCACTCCCTGGCCATTTGTTAACTCCTGCTCTTGTCTTGTAGGCATTCACGCAGGAATGTGAAAGGATGAGCTTTGGATTTTGTGAAGTTTGGAGTGATGCATAGAACTTCAGCCATAGTTGAAAAAATACAAGCAACCCTCTACTGTACATGGAAGGGGTTGCAAAAGTTGTAGTTCAACAAGTTTCAAAAAGTGGCTGGCAGCTACGAAACGCATCAAGCGTGTGGTATGGAGACATGCCTGTAAAAGCTTTTTGTTTTAAATGGCTTAAATAAAAAAACTGGTTTTAAAAGATGCAAGCCTTGCTGGTGCTCTTTTTTAAGGAGTTTATCAGGAACTGTTTGTGCAACACTGCAAAAATTTCAATTGGGGGTTACAAAATGTTGTGCAATTGTGTACTGCGGCATCAAGTAAGCAACTGAATTGTGTCAGTTTAATTAGCTATTCCTGTCTGTTTTACTTAGTTCTGCCTAACAAAGTGGATGTGCTCTGTAGATATCAGTTATCATTAAATCAGTTCTATTAGGCAACAGCTGGGCCAAATTGCCTTTCTGTTGGGCAATAATATATCTGAGAATTTTCAGAACTGTGGGGCTGATAAGTTATTCTGTCATTGTTTCCTGTTCCAGAAAGAATTATGCAATTTCTTTTTTTGCACAGGCATACCTGATTTCACACTGAAAAGAAAAGGATAGTGATTATATATGAGGATTATATTGATAAATGAAGCTCATTCAATTTTCGTTTTCACAAAGGTTCTCCTTTAGGAGCAATAATTCTATTTTCAGGGCCAGAATTAGATATAGGCTGAAGAAGCACCTGCCTAAGGCACAATGATGGGGGGGGCTGGGCAGGTAGCCCCCAGTTACTACAATTGCTAATATTGGAAAGCAAGTGTCTCTGAAAAATGCAGCAGCCCACAATACTTTTTATGTGAGCGCCCACGCCACTATCTTTGATATGGGCTGTGCATTCACACTACTTTGCTTCCCTTGCTTATGTTTCAGATAAAGTAATATTAAAATATTAATAGTTTTTCTGTGTCATTGTTTCCTTTTATTTTTTTACCCTGGGCCAAGTGGAAAAACTATTTTTAATTAGTGACACAAAAACATATTGAATAACAAAATGACAGAAACCCTGAAATTACCAGCTGCATGGACCTGCCAGTAATTCCAGGGTTCCCTTTGTGGGTTGCATCAACGTATGCAAAAGGTGCTTGACAAGTTGCAAGTTTTAGTAGATGCATGTAATGTGTTTCTTCAGTTACTCTAGGGAAAACGCTGCAATGTCAGTTAAATGAATTAGACTTTAGTTATCTAAATAAGGTTAGGGCTTAATAAGTGGCACACTAATTGCTCTTATCTAAAATATGCAATGTATGTTTGTACCCAGTACATCTGGCTATTCAGGTACCCATTACTAAAAGGGCATGTTGGTAAAACGTAGAACTTTAATGACAGGCTTATAAAATAGTTGCAGCAAAGGAGTAAGCAATTTGACAATTCATCTCCATACCAAGCTTAATGCTTTGTAAGCTTTCAACATTTCCTCTTGCACAAATTCAATGTATACTTAGGCCCTCAGTTGCAAAATGAGAAATACTGTAAGAAGGGGGGAAGTAAAAACACTTAGACATAATATGCCCCTTACAATATTAAACAAATTAATAGATAGGTTAATAGATAGCTTTGAAATCTGATGACCTGTTACAAACTATCTTTCAATAATTGTGGTGGAAATACAATAATACTATAATATTGTAGTGCCTATTGCACCTAAGCCATAGTGCTACTGGATGCTTCTGCCTGTATTTATTTCTGTACCAAGTACAGTATATTTCTTGGCCCTAAGCCTAGATTAAAAAATATATTTCAAGACAGTATTCAACTAAAGAGCCTAGTTGAAGGGTATCTCCACACAATTCTCCCTCCATTGCTTACAAAAATGAAAGCACACTTGTGATTTAAGAGTTGACTGACTGGACACAATACACTATTGAGGATGATTTTAGGCATTTAATGACTGTGCGTTTAACCTTTTGAACACAAGCCAGAGCAGTCACTGTGCATATCATACACACAGAACAGTGAAGGACCTGAATGGTAGAACTGTCAATGTTTGGCACTGCAGCCAGGTACTTGACAACCAGTACCACTGATGTTACAAACTATGGCAGGTAAAGGGTAAAGAAATCACCTGAAATCTTTATTTGCAGTATTGCAGAGAGCCTAAAGCTGGCCATAGACGCAAAGATCCGATCGTTAGAAACCTCGATTGATCAGACTTACCCATCTTCCGACCTGCCACTAACCTTCAGTTTAAATAAAGTAGTAAAAGAACAGATCAGCCAATGTTCTGCCCCTGACAGCAATCGTACGAGAGTTTATGTCAGACAAATGTAGTGACAGTCTCCCACTAAAAATCGTCAGATCAGCAATACATGCAGAGATATTATCGGCAGCCAACACAAATCTTCTAACCTGTCCGATCGACCAGAGGCGGGCCAGGCCAGCTGGGCGCCCTAGGCAACCCAGCCAGCCAGCCCGTCCCCACTTCCACCATCGCATGCTTGCGCATGCGCAGTGACGTGGCGCACGTCCACGCATGACGTGGTTTGCGCATGCGTGGTGACGCTGATCGGCGTTCGTTTGCGTTCAATGCCAGGTGAGTCTGGTCTAGGGGTAGGCAGAAGTGGTAGCTGCCCAGCGCCCCCCAATCGTTGCGCCCTAGGCAGCTGCCTCTTCCGCCAACCCCTAGTTCCGACCCTGCGAACAACCGATCGCCATGGCACGAAAAATGTCGGGACACTCCACACATGGTCCGAAAATCATAAGAATCAAGGATCTTTTCGTCTATGGCTAGCTTAACAGAGTTGAGCAAAGACTAGGGTTGCCACATTTTCTGGAAAAAAATACCGGCCTTCTTATATATTTATCTTTTTTCCCTATTAATAACATTGAGAGCAACCATCATTTTTACTGGCCAGGTGGCAACCGTAGCAAAGACCCAGGTGGCAGTGGCACACAGTGACTGAGGGGCACCTGAAAAGACTGGGGGTAACGTGCTTAACTTTGGGAAAGTCCTGTAAGGCTAGGGGTAACTAAAATGCTGATACTCCTAACTCCACAGACCTGAATGATGGGTTGAATGGAAGATAACCCATAGGAGCGCATGTGTATGTGTATGCAGTTTTTAACCTCTTTATTTTTTTCATATACCAACATTTAGGTTTGGGGCAGATTCGGGGAGATTTAGTAGGCTGGCGACAAATCGTCTCTTCTGCGGGGTGACAGGCGGAAGGTATACGGAAGGCAGTTTGGGGATATTGTCGCCCCGCGGAAGAGGCGATTAGTCGCCAGGCGACTAAATCTCCCCGAATCTGCCCGTCTGCCCCAACCCTTGGGGGTATATTTATCAAATAGTGACGTTAGAGATCATCACAGTCCACTTGAGTGAAATTATGCCACTCTCCATTGATTTCTATGGGATTTTTAAAGGCACATTTATCAAAGGGTGAACTTTCACTTTGACCCATTGATAAATACTCTTTCAAAAATCCCATAGAAATGAATGGAGTGTGGCGTAATTTCACTCTAGTGGACTGTGGTGATCTCTAACTTCACTCTTTAATAAATATGCCCCTTAGGGTGAAGACACAGAGCTACTAGTAGCAGCTTCTTGTCACTGCTACAAAATAGACAAGTGATAATTGGCTTTACTAAGACGCTACATGTCATTTAGCAGAGACAATTCTCATTATTGTCTATGGCAGGGTATTTTGTAGCCTCAAAAAGTAGCCGAGTACTGTGTCTTTACCTTTATACGTTTCCCTTTACTGCTTGTGTCTATATGTAGGCCCTGGGCCAGATATTGCCCACCTTGCCTTCTGTGGGATAGTGTGGCCCTCACACTGTGCAATACCTCTATTGATTTAAACTATAATTTGAAAAATCATGCGACATATTTGCCTGGTTTGTGGGGGCAAATTGCACAACATTGTCCTTTTCTATTTTATTCAAGGCAATGGCCCTTTCTTTTTTTCTTGCCTTACTTTGCAATGAATGAATACATACATACATACATAAATGAATGAATGAAATATGATATGTGTGAACTTCGTTACTTTATTCCTAAAAGCCTACTAACGAGGATGAATGATTTCTGTCTCCTCCCCCATCCCTCAGTACCGGTGGTACGTTCCTCCCTCCCCCTCCTGCTCGCTTTGCTCTCCGGCCCGAGTTCCGCTTTACCTCCTCCCCTGACTGATCAGGCCTCACTCTCTGTCCCTGTAAGCCGGTGAAGATGTTGCGGTGTCCGAGTGCTGTGTTACTGTTTGCGCTGCTGGTCAGGGTGTCAGGGGAGCCCTGGGAAGAAGGGGCAGATGAAGACCCGCACAACAAGAACCTCTACACGGCCGATATGTTCGATCACGCTGTCAAGCAGGAGCCGCACTTCATCATGTTCTTCGCTCCCTGGTAAAGCGATCGCCGATACAATGGGGAAATGTGATATGAAATCAGATATAGTCCAACCTAGGCTTGTGTTGAACTACAGTTCCCAGCACTGTCATCATACAAAGGGCCGGCATTTAGTAGCATGAGGCCCAGCACCACCGGTTCTTGCTGTTTATTTGTGTTTTTGTATTATATGAACAGCACTTTTTTATATACTGATGTTAAATCATATTACTTTAACCAGATATCATGTTATAGCTACAGCACGTTAATTCTATACGAGTTATTAGGCCTACTTACAGCAGTGGAAATCCCCTAAACATAATATTATATCACTACTTCTAGATCTAGAGTTTAGATTTAAAGTAACAGTGCTGCATGGGCCCCTAGGTATCCATGGACAGTGGATAGTATTTAATTTAGTATGTACAAGGGGCTAGTGTACAATGATTACTAACTGCCTACAAAGTGCAAATATATAGACCATTTTTCATGCAATCAGGAAAGTGGATCAAAAATTATTTAAAAAAAAAAAAAAACTACAAAATACTTACCAACTTTCCCTTTAAAAAAAACTGTTCTTATGACGAATATCCGGTAGGGCTGTGTTGAAATCCCTGTATCCCCAAATTATATGCACTCCTCCCAGAACCCTTGTGAATTGCTCCTAATATGGGTCTCTAACACGTTCCACATGTAGCTATTTAAAGGAGATGCTGTTACTGCTCTGGATCTCCTTCCTCTGTGCTGACAAAAGGGCTTCACTTTTACAAAGAAATGGTTTTGAACCTATTTTTCATTTAGGTATAATAACTATCCAGAATTTACCTTTTTAGTTACTGTGTTTGTTTTAAAGCTAGATGCTGTAGGGCAAAGTCTAGTCTTGTGTTTTGCAATCTATTGAATCTCATGTGTCTGGCAGGCAAGGGGTTAATGATTTGTTTTGACATGTTCTAACATAATTGCTGACTGTGGCACATGAATCCTGTTTAGATGGGAGACGGAATAAAGCGGGTGTGAGGCCTGTGGCTCCCTCACAAGTTGGCATCCTCAACTAGCTTGTAGGTGAGGGTCCTGAGATTTGCAGTTCAGCAACACCAGAAGGCCCCCCATGTTTGAAATGATGTAGCGTAGAATGCAAATTCTTATTAGGAGACTTGTGCATATAGATTTGCATAGGCTCATACCCTTTGGTGAGCAGTCCTGTTTCTCAGCTATGGGGGAGTGAGTTTGCTGACGTGGCTTAGGATTCATGGCATTTACTTAGGGGCTTGCTCTGGGGCGGGATGTAGGTAAACTGAGATGCTGGACTAAAGGGAAGGGTCAGACATGTAAGTCTGCAGCATGTTGGCTCAATTACACCGAGTGCCGAAGCACTTCAGGCTTGTGTGTAAGTAAGCAACGTTGTAAACATGGAGTAACCCCTGGAACATGACTCAGAGCCTCGGAATGTTCATTAAAACATAAAAATGAAACTGCAATCTGCAATTCTGAGCAGCAGCCCAACTCTGTGTGATTATGAGGTGTTAATTCACTTCCACTTTCTAACTAGTCTTATTTACTTATTTTATCTCTAGCCAAATACTGATAATCTTTTATATCAATGGCCAAAGGACTAAAAGGCTTGTTGTGTTGAGAAGTTTCCTTTAGTTGCTTGCACACCAGAGATGTGTGTCAGTGCATTGGCACAGTATAACTTATATATAACTTGTATAGCAGCACAGGAAAACTTCCATACGCAAGATGTTGCAAAGCTATAACCTCTGACATCCAGACTGAGTATAGATCTGCCTAGCTTGACTACCTTGCATTACTCTTTACTAGTGTAAAAACGTAATGCGAACAAGGTCCAGACCAACTTAGACTTGACTGAAGTCTGGTTAAGTAATAAATATAGAGTATAGATATATATTTTATATAGATATATATTTTATATAGATATATATTATGTGGCAGATTTATCAAGAGTCAAAGTGAAATTTCGAACTTTTGAGGTTTTTTTTTATGGCCAAAGCTGCTAAATCCAGCTAGGGAATTGTTAAAATTCGATTCGAGTTTTTTTTTTTTTAAAAAGTGAGATTTATCATACACTGTCTAAATTGCTGTTTTAGTCAATGGAAGACGTCATGGGATCAATTTTCAATTATTTGCAGCCTTCCTGATATTCAAGTTTTTTTCGGAGAAAAAACTCAAATCGACTTTTTAAAATTCGAATCGTATTTGATTCGAGTTTTCAGGTTTGAAAATTGGATTTTTTAAAATAAATTTCGATTTGTCAAATTTCGAGTTCATGGGAGTTTTTAAAAACTCCCATGAACTCGAAATTCGACCTTTGATAAATGTGCCCATATATATTTAATTTTAAACCAAAAACCAAAATACTTGGTATAAAATGAAATACCTATTTATAACTAATTTAATTGTACCTTTTGGTACATTTATTATGTAAAGGTTCTGGGTGCTCTCTTTATGAAAGATCGTGGTATGAAATTCATTATGAAATCCTCGAAATTGTATGGGAAGGAAGCTTGCATACAAACCAGTTTAGTTAGAATTGTGTAAGAACTGAAGTAGCTTAAGCAACATTACTAGCTACACTGGTTTTGGAAAAGTTTTGGCAACTTTTGTAATTTTTGTCTCACAGCATTACATCTGATTGAAAGCTTAAAGAATAAAAATAAAATGTATGAACCACAGTTTTTTTTTAATTTTTGCACTATTATATTTGTGACTCATAGAGGCAAACTTCTCAGCAGTTGTGAAAAAAACCGTTTGTCGAAAAAAATGCCATAATTGTCCCACATTTATCATCGTTTGTAGATTTTCCCAAAAACAACAGATTTAAAAACTGTATGCAAAATATTCTTCCTTTTAACGTTTTATCGCCCATAAAAAATGTAGAATTTTCAGGTAATCTTCCGACATTTACCATTCCTCCATAGTAGTGAAAACAGTTGAGTGCAGGACTTAGATAGCATAGATATGCATTGTCTTAAAGCTTTTCATGTATTTTCACATTAAAACAGCTAATGTTCTCTTTTTACCAGTCGGGCTCATTTAGCAAAGCATTGCCCTCCTATTTTTCCCTCTAGAAAAAAATAGTTTCTCAGTTCTAGAGGAAAGTTTCAAAACATTTCAAAGCATTAGAACGCTGTTTTTAACCTATAAGCTACACATATCTGGTTTACTGCAACTTATTACATTTTTAGGAAATAAGTGATAGAAGTGGAAACGTTACAGACAATGACAGTTATTTGACAAGTAAAGTGTGACAGATGTGAAAAGTAGGGAATATTTGGTAGGTAGGCCCATCATTTTTCAGAATGTTTTTCCATTTGCATAAGCTATAGTACAGGTATGGGATCTGTTTTCCAGAAACGTATTATCCAGAAAGCTCAGAATTACGGAATAAAAACCTCCCATAGACTCCATTTTATCCAAATAATTCAAATTTTTTTTAAATGACATTTTCTCTGTCATAACAAAACAGTACCTTGAACTTGATCCAAACTAAGATATAATTAATCCTCATTGGAAGCAAAATCAGCCTACTGGGTTTATTAAATGGTTATATAATGTTCTAGTAGACAAGATATGAAGATCCGTTATCCGGAAATCCCTAAGTCCCAAGCATTCTGGATTACAGGTCCCATACCTTGTACTTGCTTGTTTGCTTAGATCTGGAGCTGTCTAGTATCTAGTAGAGTTTTAAGTCTAACGGCATGGGCACACTTGGTGTTTTTACATCCCGATTTTAAAAAACATGAATATTGGTGTAAATAACACCGCTTGCATTGGTTTTTTTTTGGCCAGGAGATTTAGTCTTCCCCAAATGCAATTTTCAGAGGGGGGTAAATTAGTGAATAGTGTAAAGTAATCAATCGATGTTTTTAATCAATAAAATGTTACAAATACATGGGTAGTTATTTAATCTGTAGATTCATTAAATCTCAAAGTAAATAACTAGCAACTATACATGGAGAGGCACAGGCATCTTCTGAGAATCCCCAAAACACGTTATTCATTACCCTGTGAAGTTGCAGGATTTGCCTAAAATTATTAAAGTTCAGTAAGTCATAGTAACCAACCTAATGTTGTGTCTTATATGTAGATGGACATAATAGTTAGAATTTAAAACTGTATATCAAAATATGCTTTCTTTTTAAATGCTTATATATTCACAGATATGCATATTAAATATACTGTTGCGAAAGTAAAAATTTTAATGATCTGATGAGACTTCTGATGCTTGTTTTTGACAGGTGCGGTCATTGCCAGCGTTTGCAGGCCACTTGGAATGAGCTGGGGGACAAGTACAACAATAAGCCACAGACTCCAGCATACATTGCCAAGGTTGACTGTACTACAGATATGCCCACATGTACTGAACATGGTGTCAGAGGATACCCCACGTAAGTTAAGATGCTACAATGACACTTTGCCTTTGTCTCATTCGGGTTTCTGTCAAAAGTCTGAGGATTTTGAGATGATTGAGATCATATATACTGATGTACATCATTCTTTGCCTAACGAATCTGCTAGAGTTATGCTGAGTTCTGGAAACTTAAGGTTACTAGAAGCTATTTAGTTCAATTATCTGTCCTTTTAAAATGCTATTTATAATATTATTACAACTGTATTTCTAATTTAACAAAAATACACAGCACTATTTTAGCAACTGTAATGTTATTATTTAAATAAAATGGTTGCGTGGTCATTTTTTTATTTCTCTAAAAGAGGATTTTTTTGAGTGTAACTATTATATAAAAAGTATTGAAGCAGTGATATTTTTTTTTTTTTTTTTGATATTGGATATTACAATTTTTTAAAGGATACACAACCCATTTGTGTATGATCTACTTAATTTGTAACCACAAACAGAATATTTCTTGTTTGTAAGAATACTTGCAGTGCCTATTTCATGGCAACTATAATTATAATACACAGCCTCAACATTTTGAGCCCAGTTAGAAAATGCCCAAGAAAAAAGCATCTCCTAGTTATATTGCTTACTTAAAATGTGCTGTATACCCCCTTTTTAACAATTGGTTTAATGAATAGGGCTTGTGTTGCACACATTTTGTGCCTATCATTTTAATTATAAAAAGTGTTGTTTTTCGTCTTTTGAGAGCAAACGGGAAAATTAAAGCTACTCTATGTTTAGTTCTTTCCTGGCAAGATAACCCCCTGTATAATGTCCCTCTTCTTGCAAAACAGTCACAACAAAAGGTAAGGGAGGGTTGCACATTGGTTATGTAGTTATCTACCTTGGGAGGAGCAAACCTGGAAAAACTACTATTTCCCTGTTCAACAATAGGCAAAAAGTGTGTTCAGCACATTTATTACACTCATGTCATACTTGTTGGGGTATACTGCATATTTAACTAAAGGCCGTGTCGGCAGCTTATTGGCCTGTGTGGGGCCATCCGACGGGCTTCCCCGATCGATATCTGTCTGAAAGTCCGGCAAATCTCGATCGGGCAGGTTATAAAATCCTATTGGATCGCGGCTGCATGTATGCGGTCCCACGATTCGCCCGCCCGTATCGGATCATTGGGCCCTTGGGAATCATATGAATCAACAAAGCACTGGTGAGATTAATACTCCTCTCCCTTTTGTTTAATTTGGTCAGCAAAAAAATTGACTTTCTCACGCAACTGAATAGCTTCTTCTTAAAGGGGACCTAAAACGCGAAAAATAAAATTTAAAATTAACTTCAGCATGCTGAAATAAGAAACTTTTCTAAATACAATCAATTAAAAATTCTGTACCCTTTCTGAAATAATCAAGTTTATCTTCACTATTCCTCAGCATCTGTTTCTCCTCATTCTGTCTTCATTCAGGAGTTTGGTGTCAGATGAATGATCCAATATATCTTATAGGGGGGGGTTTGCCAAGAAGATGTATTAGAGCTCACTCTATTAAAATCACCAGACATCCTGGGGGTCATTTATCAACACTGGGCAAATTTGCCCATGGGCAATAACCCATGGCAACCAATCAGATTGTTGCATTCATTGTTCTACTTGCAGCTGGCTTTAAAAAGCTAACCACTGATTGGTTGCTATGGGTAACTGCCCATGGGCAAATTTGCCCAGTGTTGATAAATGAGCCCCACTGTCTCTCATGCAGAATTTGTGCAAAAGGCAGTTAGATTTTGTTTGAAATCAGTTATATGAGTGAGCTCTAATACATCTGCTAGGAAAGGAACCCCCCCATAAGATATATTGGATCTAACTGTCAATGACTATTCTGCTGCATGAAGACAGAATGAAGAGAAACAGATGCTGAGAGAGGAATAGTGAAGATAAACTTGATTATTTCAGAAATTACGTATAATTTTTAATTGATTGTATTTAGAAAGTTTCTTACTTCAGTATGCTGAAGCTCATATTAAATTTAATTTTTTGCGGTAGTTCTGCTTTTCATTGTTCCATTTTTTTAAATGACAAATATGTACTTTATATTTTTGGGACTGTATCCCTTTAATGTTTTCAGTTGCATACGTTTAGGAAGCTCTTAATTGCTTGTAGATGGTCTTCAGCACTATTAATATTAAAGGGGTGGTTCACCTTTAAGTTAACTTTTAGTATATACAGTAGTTACATAGTTAAATTGGGTTGAAAAAAGACAAAGTCCATTAAGTTCAACCCCTCCAAATGAAAACCCAGCATCCATACACACACCCCTCCCTACTTTTAATTAAATTCTATATACCCATACCTATACTAACTATAGAGCTTAGTATCACAATAGCCTTTGATATTATGTCTGTAGAAAAAATCATCCAAGCCATTCTTAAAGGCATTAACTGAATCAGCCATCACAACATCACCCGGCAGTGCATTCCACTACCTCACTGGCCTCACTGTGAAGAACCCCCTACGTTGCTTCAAATGAAAGTTATTTTCTTCTACTCTAAAGGGGTGGCCTCTGGTGCAGTGATCCTCTTTATGGGTAAAAAGGTCCCCTGCTATTTGTCTATAATGTCGTCTAATGTACTTGTAAAGTGTAATGTTATAAGTATGTTATAGAATGGCCAATTTTAAGCAACTTTTCAATTGGTCTTCATTATTTAATTTTTATATTTTTTTCATTATTTGCCATCTCGTTCTGAGTCTTTCTAGCTTTGAAATGGGGGGTCACTGACCCCATCTAAAACAACAAATGCTGTGTAAGGCTACAAATCTATAGCTATTGCGACTTTTTATAACTCATCTTTCTATTCAGGCCTCTCCTATTCTCATTCAAATTAGTGCAAGGTTGCTAGGGGAATTTGGATCCTAGCAACCAGATGGCTGATATTGCAAAACTGGAGAGCTGCTGAATAAAAAGTTAAATAACTACAAAACCGCAAATAATAAAAAGTGAAAACCAATTTGTCTGAGAATATCACTCTCTACATCGTACTAAATGTTCATTTAAAGGTGAACAACCCTTTTAATAATTCAGTGAACTGAATTGCAAAGCACACAATGATGTACAGATCACTAACTTTACACTTTAACAGTACAGACCAATAACCACTAAGTTAGCTGCATTTTAACTTAATAACTAGATACTAAATTGACGTGGATGTGTATAGAATGTGGTGTAGGGCAGGCATATTAAGTCAGCAAACATTCAATTAAAATGATAGCCGTTGTGTTGGCAGAAGGATTTTTCTGGCATAAGTACCAGTTGTTTGTCTTGTTCTTAGGACCAAGTGACAAGCAGTCCCCTCCTGTATCCTTGGCACTTCCCATATGCAAAACTTTGACCTGTGCACAGAAAGTGTTATTGTAAAGAAACTTTGTAGAATGAAGTGTAGGCTGACTGGAACTGGCCTTCTGTTTCCCTTGTGCCCCTGAAATCTCTCTTAATTGTTTTTCTGTTGAAGCCTTCTTTTCCCAATAGTAAATCGCCTGTCTAGTCTAATATGTTTCCGCTCCATTGTTCTTCCCAGGCTGAAACTGTTTAAACCAGGCCAAGAAGCTGTGAAGTACCAGGGACCCAGGGACTTGCAGAGTTTGGAAAACTGGATGCTGCAGACTCTAAATGCTGAACCAGAAGTAAGTATACAGGAAATCCTTGCTTTTTAATGGCATGTGTAATTATGACTAACCCCTTGTCAGAAGGTTACTGTCACAGGGGGGGGCTTTGTCTGTGGGGAGCACAGTATTGCATGCTAGTTTTTTTGTGTTTTTAGAAATGTGATTGATTTAAACACAGTCAGTGATATTTTAGTAGATAGAAGCTCTGGGTTAATGACTTCAACATGCAGCATTTTAACTGGGCAGCCGGTCTAATTACACAGCAACTTCTACCCATGGGCTTATGGGCTTCCTCTGGAATTAAATCCACTAGGGCAAAGTGGAAGGAAAGTGGCACAACCTGAGCCAATATGTTAAAATGTTAACCACCTTCATCCATGCTATTTAGTTATCTACAGCCTTCCAAGCACAGTTCCCTGTACACCCCTAAATACTTCGAGCTACCTATAACCCACAATGCTTGTAACACATATATTTGTTTTCCTTTTTATGCCATAACTTTTTTTCTACATTTTTATTTTGCATCTTAACATAAAACATTCAACAATAAAGTTAATTCAGAGTTGCATGAGTTCCATCACCATTCAGTCTTCCCTTTTTCCTACTTTTTCTTAGAAACCAAATGTTGAAGAAAAGGCTGAAGAACCTGCTAAAGTTCCAGAACTTAAACAAGGCCTGTATGAGCTTACTGCAGCCAACTTTAAGGAGCATGTTGCAGAAGGTATGTTATTGTTTGTGCATACTGTTGAGAAGGTGTGTGGTTATGCTGCAGTTAGATGGTAGCGTGTCACCTTATACGTACACTTTTTTTGGCCTAAGTAAGATAGTTAGGCAAGTATTTTATTGGGTCAAGCAGATTTCTTGAGGGGGTGGCCAGAAAAGATCTAGTTTGGAAAAAGGTATTTGTACTGCTTAGTTTTGGATAAAACACCATCAGCACACGTGGAAAACTCAAACTGCAATTTTATAGACCCTAGTGCACATGTCCCAAATTTAGCTCTTTATTCAAAACAGTCGTAAGAGGATGCAATAAACTTCCTATGACTACATACCTGCGTGTATGAAACATGTTGAGCATTGTTTTTTAACCTTCCTGGTGCTTATATATCCATATCTATTTTTCTATTTGTAGGAAACCATTTCATCAAATTCTTTGCGCCATGGTGTGGACACTGTAAAGCTTTGATTCCTGCATGGGAACAGCTCGCAGCATCTTTCCAGGACTCTAAAAGTGTTAAAATTGCCAAGGTAAAGCGCAGAGACTTCTACCTGGATGAATAAAAGAAAAAAAAGTTTTTGGCCCTTATAATTTCTTGCTGATTAATATTAGGGATTTGACATTTCTGCGCATCTTTCCATATCGGTGTACCAGCACATATTCATTTTTTGTGCTATTCTGTTGTAGAAGAAAATTAGTTGAATGGGGTGAAATGATATTTCATACAAAGGTGAAATGATATTTCATACAAAGGTATTGCAACTAAAACAAACAAGGGAAAGTTGTGCTCACCACTATTTTTTAAAACCATTAGGCGGGGGTGCAATGAGGGTGTGACCACAAAATACATATAGTCAACTACAAGAGGTCCTCTGCACTCAACCCATTATCAATATATTTAAGACAGCGACATTTTGTGCATACTGCTACTAAAAAATGCCTTACCCTTTAATCAAAACAGGGATTGTTTGTCCATATATTGCAATATATTTAAGCTGGCCAACTACGTCAAAGTCATCCCATATCTGGCCAGTCCTATGCTTAATTTTCATCTGATTCATTAAGAATTCAATTGCTTAATTATACATTTTACAAAGGGACTAAGTTTTACCTGCAACTTACTAGCTGCTTTCAAAGTAAAACTCCCAAACTTGGCTGCCCTTTTATTAGACACCAGTGGGATCACCTGACTATAGCTGGGAGGGGTGGGAGCTACAACATGGAGCTGGTCACTGCTCCTGTATAACTATAACAAACAAGGGAAAGTTGTGCTCACTACTATATTTCATACAAAGGTATTGCAACTAAATTTAGTGAAACATCTCCAAGGAATAGAGATTGTGGCCCATTAATCAAAGGATAGTTGTTCCATGTTGTTCAGATTAGTTAGATGTTACTACAGATGCTCAGCAGGACTAATAATAGGACTGTGATTGGGACATTGTAGGACATTTACCACCTTGTCCTTGATTTAATCCTTTGTTATAGGGGGGAACTTCAGCTTCCAAACCAAAATTTGATAAAGAGGCCCACATAACAGAGAAACCACTAATATACCCATCATTGTTATCGGTTTCTTCAAAAAGTATGAATAAATGCCATTTTCTATGCTGAAATCCAGCTGTTAAACAATTCTTTTCTTTCTGCATCATTTGAAATTCTGGCAGGGAAGGAGGGACTAAAACACTGATGTTACAAATTGTAACAACTTCTCCACAGTTTACAGACAGCATGCAGGAACTACATAACCCACAATGCATTGCACTATGATGTTCCATTCCTTATTGAAATCACATCTGCAAGGAATTGTGGGTTTGGTGGATGTAAGCTGAGGACAGAATGCTGTTGATACAAAGTAACAGTAGTCAGCCAGCTCGACAAAGTAGTCAGACAGATCTGACGGAGAGCAGGGGGCTAGGTTTAGGGAACTGTCCCAAACAATTACAAATCATGAAAGTCTGCATATTTTTTAATTGATGTATATTGCAAAGTTGCTTGAAATTGTGTTTACTTTTCAAAAAGCTTAAGTGATGTTTTTGTGGAGTACCCCTTACTGAATTTAGTGACCATTTAATGCAGGCAGGATTGGAGCGTTCTTGCTTGAAATTGGGCTTTTAAATGCAGGGGGTTTGCAGACCAGTGTTTTATACAGTCATTGAGCTTTTTTTAATTGCTGTTATTTACAGTGGGAATGCATAATATTTTAATATATATATATATATATATATATATATATATATATATATATATATATGCCTGAAACTTTCGAGAATTATAAAGGCATAAAACATTTTCCAAAGGTTAAAAGGACCATCTGCCATTGACTTTTACATGATTTTGGCAAGTTTTAGCTGGAGTATTTTTTCAGATTTGAATTTTTAGCAGCTTTGGGGTATAATAAACCTCTTAAAATTCAAGTGTTTTTTCCCCCTGAAAAGCCCAATTAGAAATATTCGAGGTTTAGTTAATAACCTCCTTAATGGATTATGTTATAAAGCGAACAATGTTGCCTCTGTTTTAAAATTTAAGGATATTAGAATTCACCAAAAAAAAGCTTTATTTCAGGTAAGTTGGCATTTTTTGGCAATATACTGCATTTTGCAGAACATTTAATTAAAAACCTATGGTTAGTGCAGTTGATGCATTGAGGAATGTCACATTATGTTACTGTTTAAGTTGGATTTTATTATGTACTTTGTCCAGAAAATCCATGGCTAAAAATACATTTTCTTTCATTAAAAGGTTGATTGCACTCAACATAATGGGCTTTGCTCTGACTACCAAGTGCGTGGATATCCTACTCTGCTGTGGTTTAGAAATGGAGAAAAGGTAGGAAAACTATTTCACATATGACGATAAAACCTCACGTGGAGCTTTTTGTCACCAGGAACATTCTTGGTACTGGTTAATGAGCACCCATTTTATTTTACGATTTCCTTAAATAATTCACAGGATAATTGTACCCCCCCCCCACACACTCTTCTGTCATGTAAAGAATCCTGACTTATGCAACTTGTTTTCATAAGGGGCATCTGCTTAACCTCTTCATTGCTTTAGTCCCCCTTCAGTAGACCATTTCTAGTTTTAAAATGTGTTTTGTTTTTTTTTTTGTGTACTGGAGACCAAAACTATAGTTAAATTAAAGTATGTACAACAATTCTCAAAATGTAGAAGAAAAAAAGGATATGGTTTTAAGACTGTTTGATTTTAGGTATGTATTGCTTATAATTACTTTTCCATTAGTTCTGTTACATGCCTTAAGTTTTTTTTTTTCTTGTTGTACATAGCATTTCTATTAGTGGCTTTTATTATATTTCTTCAATAACTTTATAAATATTAAGGGATTAAGACATTGGAATCTGTCAGTTTCCTTAGAATGCAGAAATTAATTTGCTATATTAAATTATATTAATAAAAACAAAATAAATTTTTCAATTAGAATCGGTATTTGCTTAAAATAATAACTGTTTATCCCTTCCCACCCCTTCAGATTCTCCCACTTTAAATTTTATATTTTTTTGTTCTCACACGCTAGGTTGACCAGTATAAAGGAAAGCGAGATTTGGATACTCTGAAAGAATATGCTGAAAGCCAATTGAAACCTGCAGAAGAAAAGAGAGAGGAGGAACAGAAGGAGGCTACTCCACCTCGAGTAGAAGAGCCTGTGGCAGTAGAGGTGTGTAATTTATTTACCTTGTTTGTTAAACACAAGGCCAAGAAGTCGGTCTAGTTCAATGCACTTTGTTTAAAGGGATTCATGATTATACTATATAACATTTTATTCCTGAACCACCAAGTGTTGTTGTTTTTTTTTTTTTTTTGCGCCGCAATATTGGTGTGTAGGCAGCCAACTCAGGTCATTGTGTCTGATCCTGTGCTTTCAAAAAGAGCCAACACTTCACAATGGAACTGTTTTCAGATTAAGCTATTGTTTTGTCCTACTCAATGTAACTAAAGGAGTTGCAGTAGGACTTGTATTTTTACTATTCAGTGCTATTCTCATATCTACCAGGGAACTGTTCTCTTGTGTCAGGGTGCTGTTATTTGGTTACCTTACCATTTGGTTGCCTTACCATTGTTTTGCTGATGGATTGTTGTGGGGGGTAGGGAGGGGGTTTTATTACTCCCAACTTGCAGTGCAGCAGTAAAGAGTGACCGAAGTTTATGAGAGCACAAGTCACGTGACCGAGGGCACCCGAGAAACTGACAATGTCAATGTCTAGCCCCATGTCAGATTTTGCTTTGGTTTTCATTTGCATACAAAATGACTACAATAAACACTGCTCTTTAATTCACATATATTGCCCTTTTCCCCAGGGTCAAGTCTTAAAAGCATAATGATGGCATGATTTTTTTACCAGCAATGCCATGACTTAACATAATTCACCAATAAATGAAAATAATGAGCGTTTTGTACAGACAAAAAGAATAGCAGCATGTCCATCTGAAAAACTCACCTGTTGCCCATTACAAGGAAAACAAACTCCTCTCATTATGGTGTGATTATTTATGTAATTACTCATACATGAACTCTTATTTGTGTGTTAATTGAAGCATATGGGAATGCTGGGAATGAAGTTGTCCCGTCTCCTTCATGCTGCTGTGAACTGGACAGAGCATTTATTTTTCTGAGTAGTTGAGGGGGAAAGAAACTGCATTACCAGCAGACACACATTAAGAAATGAACAGCTAGTACCAGACATCCCGATTGACTGTGAAAATCCACCTTCTCTTTTCAGTCCAAAGTCCTGTCTCTCAGCGAAGGCAACTTTGACCAGACTGTTGCTGCAGGTGTCAGTTTTATTAAATTCTATGCCCCCTGGTGAGTATTTTGGCTCTGGAAATGATTAGTGTGACATTTAACGTCTCCAATAAACTGTATTTATTGCGGGGAGATGTTTTATAACAGGTCATTTCAAGCTGGGTTTAATAAATCTGTATCCCAAAATTGGTTTCACTGTTTAAATTTTTCCCTTTTCCTTCTTTTCTTTCCAAATGATCCTATATAATATTAGAATCTAACATATTATTACAGTATTCTTTATACAATATATTGTTTGTAATGTTGCCTAAATATCTGCAAACTCTATTTTGTTTGTACCCAGTTAGCATTTTCCAAACTAGCAATAAAAGATGATTATATACACTAAAGTCTAACCAGGCTGAAGGGTCATCAGTCTGTGTATTTGTAACCCCAAACACATTGAATGTGTATGGTGCTATCAGCCAATGGGTGTAATTCCGTAGTGATCTGATAAATAAGTTACCAGGCCAATTAAAGATATTTTTAGATTTTAGAATATCCTGAAGCTGCAGAATGAAAGTCTGGAATTGGCTGATACTGCAAATATCTCCAAATTCTCTCTACAAGCATGCTCAGAAAAGCACTCTGAGTAAGTTTAATTTGTTTTTTAGGGGTTTAGATTGCCTCCTCCTAGTACTAAAATCTTAAACATGACTGTGCAACATCCACAACTTGCATGGCTACAACTTCCAGCACCACATTGGCATTTGCTCAGAACCTTTTAAGTAGCTACTGATTATATATTGGGCACTTGAGAATGGGCCTTTGGTGTGGGATAGGTTATGTATAAACATACAGTTTGCTTGTTATGTCCAAAGTGGGTTTCTCCAACTTTATAATTTTGTGCTGGAAGTTGCAGTTAAAGAGTTATTAGGCAACATATGGTTCTTTAAATACCATAAGGATATAGAACTAGCAGTTCTAAGGATATTTTTATTTTGCATTTATTTTGTAATATGCCTACAAATGAATCTTCCTAGGTGCGGTCACTGTAAGAACCTAGCTCCGATTTGGGAGGATCTCGCCAAAAAAGAATTTTCTGGTATGAGTGATGTTAAAATTGCCAAGGTTGACTGCACAGCTGAGCGTTCACTTTGCAGCAGATTCTCGGTAAGTGAGCCCCAATATATTACGCCTGTAGATAAACAAATGGAAATGTTTTTCATTCATACCTGCCTTAATGGACAGAAATTGTTTTGATGCCCTAATGTAATTTTAAAAGAAAATTGGCCAAGGTTACATCCTGTATTCTGCTTTGGCCAGAAAAACTTTCCACTTTCAACTTACATGGTTATAAACTCTTACAGAAGTGAAATATTAAAACATAAGGGAAATGGACAAACTACAAATCTTAAAAGAAGAACATGAACATGAGAATAGAAATTAATCATGTGAAAACATGGCTATAGGGGAGCTTCTAAAGAGAACATTCTATAGCTCTTCGTGGTAGAAAAATGAGCTGGCTTAAGAGGCAGCACACTCTAGTCTAGTAGTCTTTTATTGTGCTCCTATAGCCCCTAGCACTGGCAGAAAATGAAAGGACTGATAAGGCATTGCACTGGAAATCTGTTTTCCTTTTCTTGTCCTAGTGCGGTTTGCCAATGTTCTGAAATGAGCATAATCATTTAGAAAGAATAGTGCATCATTAATTGTTACGTATATCTTGGTTAAATAAACAAAACCATTATTAGGGATGCACAGAGGATTTAGCCGAATACCAAAATGAATCAGAATCCTTGTTTGCATATACAAATTAGGGAAACAAGGGGTATAGGAAACCGAACCTGGTCAGGGTGAGATGGGCTAAAAGGAACCAAAAAGCCCTTCACAAGCAATTCCATACAAAGTGAAGCCTTCTAAAAACAGAAGTTATTTACTTGTCTCATGCCATACACACAGCATTGCCTTAATACCAAAAATGAGTTTTAATTCTCCCATAAGGCATCACTCCTTTATGTCTCTTTGGCCAACTATGCATCCAGAACCGTTGGTTTTATAGCACAGATACAGACTAATAGTTCAGAGCCATATATCTAAACTTGCAGACAGCCTGTTTCATTCTTTTTAGATCTCATCAGTGCAACATATTGGAACATGACATCTGAGGGGATAGGATTTGGAGAGTAGCGAAATAGGAAACAAGGGGTGAAAGAGTACTGCACATGCAGCTGAAAGTTTTGTTGGTGTGACAAAAAGTCACATGATTTTTAAGGTTCGGATTGGGTCATTCTATAACATACTAAATTTTAACCTGAAGGTGAACCACCCCTTTAATGTTTAAATGATTTTTCTTAGTAGGTTTAAAGCGTAGAGATAGACATTACAGAAAGATTCTTTATCTGGAAAATTCTGAGCATTTGTAGTAGATCTGCAGCCTATAGACATGACTTTGAGGATGTTGTAGTTTAGGTACAGGTAGGGAACCTGTTATCCACAATGCTCGGGACCAGGGGTTTTACAGATAACGGATCTTTCTGTAATTTGGATCTTCATTCCTGAAGTCTTCTCGAAAACCACATA
Organism: Xenopus laevis; assembly: GCF_017654675.1. Lineage (NCBI taxonomy): Eukaryota > Metazoa > Chordata > Amphibia > Anura > Pipidae > Xenopus > Xenopus laevis. Next base: position 75,527,014 of record NC_054382.1, on the reverse strand, counting down.
AACATTAAATAAACTCAAAAGGCTGGTTTTGCTTCCAATAAAGATTATATCTTAGTTTGGATCAAGTACAAGGTACTGTTTTATTATTACAGAGATAAAGGAAAGCATTTTTTAAAAAAAAATTTCAAAATTTTTTTTTCATAAAATGGAGTTTATGTGAGATGGTCATTTGGAGCATTCTGGATAACGGGTTTCCAAATAACGGATCCCAAACCTGTATATACAACCAGTGCCTTTTTTAATGTATATGTCTCTCGCTCTCTCTTACAGGTGCGTGGTTACCCATCATTGCTGCTTTTCCGTGCAGGGGAAAGAATTGGTGAACATGAAGGCGCTAGAGATCTAGAAACACTACAGAACTTTGTCCTACGTCATTCCAGGGATGAACTTTAAACCCATCCTGAACCCTATGGGTTTGAGATGCCTTGCTGGGCAACAAAGTTACTGAATTTTTTTATATGCAGTATGGGGTTTAATAAATACATTCAATTGGGTGAGTTATCTTAGTGATGTACAACACAGAGAAACGGAAAAACAATGTCATTGTTCTACCTTGTTAGAGCTTTTAGGCAAATATAATATAATAGTGCAGAGATGCCTAAAACTGCCAATTTAAGGTAAACGCCTGTCACAGCTGTTATAGGTAGGTTTATGCTTTAAAAATGAACATTTAATTGAGAAATTCACCAGGCGTGTCATTGGTCTTACACTATAGTCAAGGAGAGACCTCTACAAAAATACCTCTCAGGATTTTGTTTCATACCACTATATATAGGACCGTACCTCTCAATGGGAATGAAGATCCACAGGTATTCTCCAAAACAATTACATTCCTTCCAATCGCACGTCTAGATTTTTTCTTCTTAATTTACTGTGGATCTGGAATATGTCGAAGTGCCTTATTTGGTGGAACAGGGTTTAAAAGAAGGTGGTTGTTTTGGGGGTTTTTTTGTGCATAACATGACTCATAGAAAACAATACTGCAAAAAAGAAATACATTTTCTATTGTGTATATCATTAAATAACCTTTTTTTACCTCATGGAAATAATGTGATCAGAAATCCTTACAAAATGTATTTCTTTGGTCATTTTGTATTCAGCATTTCCAACATTTTCTAGTTGGCAGTGCAACTGCATCATTAGAACATCTAAGTGGAGAACCCTTATGTGTAAATTGCTTTTGATAATAAAATTGTTAACACGTCACTATACCATCACATTTTTTTACAGGGTTTAGTTTTGTATGGATGAATACCTACACTGGCAGTGTTGGACTGGGGTGCATGAGGCCCATCATTTTTTCCTGGCGCCCGATAACAGTCTACTGCCCTCCCTCCCTCCCAATGCCAAGCCTGGCTTACTAGGTTTTCCCACAGTGCTCCATTTGGCCAGTTATCCCAAACTCATCTTTAGCATTTGCATGGATGAGCATTTATAGACAAGTGATTATAATATGGTCTCCTTTGACATTGTTACAGAGACCACTCTATATGGGAATCTCGGCAATGTATTATCTGGGAAAGGCTTAAACACGAAAGGAAAATGGAAAGTCTCTAAAATGCCGCTTAATAAATGTACTAAGATATATCCACTTGTAAGCAAAGAAAGACATCTCAAAGCAAAACCTATATGGTTTGGTAGTGGAGAGGGGTATTGTAGCAAGGGATTAAATCAATCCACTAATATTTTTTTAAAATCTGTAAACCGTAAAAAAAAAAATGGTGGAACCCTTATTAGAGGTACAGTGTTCAGAATAACAAAAAAATGAAGCTCAAAATCCTTGTAATAGCTTTTATTTCCATACACGCAAATGCATTGGGAACACTGCACATTCTATTCCAAATCGAATCATGAAGAAAAATTTTTCAAATTTGTGTTACTCCTTTACAGAAAGTGAAGAAAAGGGAGTACTAGGCTGTTCCAAAAAATAGCAGTGTTTGCATTCTTCTTTACAATCTCAAACATTCACTGTATAAACTGAAAAATGTTTAAAAATGGAGCTTTCCTTTGAATCACTGAACTAATACTTAGTTATATAACCACTGCTTCTGAGAACTGCTCTACACATGTGTTGCATCAAGTCCAGCAACTTCTGGCACCTGTTACATTCCACAATTCTTCTGCATTTCTTGGTCTTGCCTCAGAAACAGCATTTTTGATGTCACCCCACAAGTTTTGGATTATGGTCTGGGAATTGGGCTGGCCACTCCATAACCTCAATCTTATTGGTCTGTAACCAAGATGTTGCTCCTTTACTGGTGTGTTGTATTGTTGAAACAACCATTTCAAGGGCATTTCCTCTTCAGCATAAGGCAACATGACCTCTTTGAGTGTTTTGATGTATTGAACTGATCCCTGATCCCTGGTATGCGATAAATAGGCCCAACACCGTAGTATGAGAAACATCCCTATATCATGATGCTTGTGCCACCATGCTTCACTGTCTTCACATTGTACTATGGCTTGAATTCAGTGTTTGGGGGTCATCTGACAAACTGTTGCAGCCCCTAGACCCAAAAAAATCTCTTTCTTTCATCAGTCCACAAAATGTTGCTCCATTTCTCTTTAGGCCAGTCAGTTTTTCCAACAATGGGACTTTTCGGGGGCTTCTTGCCGATAGCTTGGCTTCACATAGGTGTCTCCCAATTGTAGCAGCACTCACAGGTAACTTTAGATCTTCCTGGAGCTGAGTCTTTGCCATTTTGGATATTCTTCTATCCATCTGAATGGTAGTTTTCTTTCTGATCATCGGCTGAGTCTTTGCCATTTTGGATATTCTTCTATCCATCTGAATGGTAGTTTACTTCCCGTGTTTCAGGTTTTTGTTGCCATTTTAAAGCATTTGAGATCATTTTAGCCGAGCAGCCTATCATTTTCTGCACTTCTTTCTATGTTTTCTCCTCTCAAATCAACTTTTTAATTAAAGTACGCTGTTCTTCTGATCAATGTTTGGAATAACCCATTATACTTAGATTTTCAGAGAGAAATGCATTATAACCAACATACACAACATTTGCTGCCTTCCTTAAATAAGGGCCGTAATTGTCAACTGTTTTTACAGAATGAATGACCTCACTAATTGAACTCCACACTGCTATTATTTGGAACAAGCCTAAATTACTGACACAGAATCAGCAGCATGCATTTCATGACTGTTGGGTAGGTTTTCTATTACTCTACTACACCATGTAGAAATAGAATTTCTACTAAAAACGGTGATTGATCAGGTTAGACATGTCAAACTGATATTATTCTGAACATAACTGTAGGTCAATTGGTGGATGAGAAAATGAAAAAAGCAGAGAGTCTAAAAATCTTTTTATCTGTCTACACAACTGAGCAACCAGCTAATGAAGATTTCCATTTTAATAGACCCAATTCTAATAATAAAACTATTGATCCATGAAAATTCAAAAGAGACTTGAACATGTAAAGTAAACAAAGGTCTAATACCAGATGGTATTCATCCCACGGTACTAAACGAGTTTAGCTCTGTGATTGCCAAACCTCTTTCCTTAATTTTTCAGGATTCGATGATTGGCACGGTACTGAGAGATTGGTGAATTGCTAATGTAGTAAGTGCTGCTATTCAAAAGGGGATCCCGTTCTCAGCCTCAAAATTAGGAAAGCTTTTAAAAGGTCTAATAAGAGATAAGATACTTCATTTCAAATCACAGTACTATAAGGTTGTGGCAGCATGTGTAAAAGACCATGCCAGATGAATTTAATTGCCATTTGTGAGGAGGTGAGTAGGAACATAGACTTTGGGATAACAGTGCGTGGGATCTACTTAGGCTTTGCAAAAGCACGCAGAAGGTTACTGATTACATTGAGGAAAATTGGTATGATATGAATACCATACTGTATTTGTACTTGAATAGAGAACTGGCTGAAGGATAGATTACAAGGAGTGGTGGTAAATGGAACATTGTTGGTGGGGTACCACAGGATTTTTAGAACAAGCATAATATCAAGCATAATATCCAAGGCTATTGTGATCTATCTGGCATGGTCTTCTTAAAATGTTTTAAAGTAATGAAAATATCATGTAGTGTTGCCCTGCACTGGTAAAACTGATGTGTTTGCTTCAGAAACATTACTATAGTTCATATAAACAAGCTGCTGTGTAGCAATGGCAGAAATTGAAAAAAGGCTATATGGTACAGGTTAAATGTGTATATATTTGCACTAGGTTTCATTTGGAGAGGTTGAACTTGATGCACTTTGGTCCTATTTCAACTCGGCTAAATACAACTATCTTTAGAAACACATTAGCTTCTAAGTTTCTAGTGGGCACGTAAGGTATCTTGCCTCTTTATAGGTCCCTGGTAAGGCCTGATCTGGAGTATGCAGTGCAGTTTTGGGCCCCAGTCCTTAAGAGGGATATAAATGAGCTGGAGAGAGTGCAGAGACGTGCAACTAAACTGGTTAATGGGATGGAAGATTTTCTGTGGAAAAATAGATGCTTGCAAGGGGACCTGATTACTCTTTACAAGTATATTAGAGGACATTATAGACAGATAGATATTTTTTACCCATAAAGAGGATGACTGCACCAGAGGCTTCCTTTTAGACTAGAGGAAAATAACTTCCATTTGAAGCAACTTAAGTGGTTTTTCACAGTGAGGTGATGTTGTGATGGCTGATTCTGGTAATCCTTTTAAGAGTGGCTTGTATGATTTCTTGGACAATCATAATATCATAGGGTATTGCGATACTAATATCTACAATTAGCATAGATATTGGTATATATAGTTTATGTTAGTGTATGGAAGGGTCAGTAAGAGTGTGTGTATGTATGTGTGCTGGCGTTCACTTGGAGGGTTGAACTTTGATTTTGGTCTTTTTTCAACCCAACTTAACTATCTAACTGTGTAACTGCTTCTTTGTCTCTTGATGTGTATTTTGCCTCTGCTCTTTTCAAGAACATTACCTGATCTTTAGGATTATCATCCAGCAGAATCCCTGCAAAAAATCGAAATTCCATGTTCAGCTACCCTTCCTATAATGTCACACTGTCCAATTAACACTAAGCAAACTTGCTTGTTCCCATTTCTTTAAAGGCACAATCACATCAAAATGGGAATGCAGAAACATGGCTGCAATGGTAAAAAAAAATATCTTTCCATTGTATCTGCACAAGATTGTCACAAAACCCTATGAGATGTTGCTAGGTGGCAATACTATCCTTTCAGAAAATGTGGTTTCCATGTTATCTATACATGACTTCCAAGTCATACAGAGGAAACATCTGGGTATGTTTTACTCCATATAGGGAGCACCTTCGGTATGGGATTTCATGAGGGTAATTAATATGTTTTAAGTCTCTTGGTGTGGGACAAGAATGTGGATTATCAAGTACATCTTCTGCGTGTAGTGAAGTCTCAAAAAGTTAAGTTGACAACACATCCAGTATTTCAAATAACTAGGCATATTTCCTGCGCAGAGAGGAGTATCTGCCAGCAGATTTTTCACTTCATTCAGCTTACTGTATCACCCCTGCAGGGCCACAAAGGTGGATTTAATGGCCACAAGTTTTAAAGATAATTCAAAGTGAGATCAGTGTATTTTAGCTTGGATGTATTTAGTCAAGGTCAAGTTCTTCACTGTGAGTTGGAAAAATTAACAGTTATGAAAAACTGAAATTGTCTTGATACTTTTCTGTATGGTGTTAAGCCATCTACAGAAGCTATCACGAGTTTGCAGATGTTTTACATCTGGTGTGATAACCATGTTTTGTCCTCGCTCCTGGTAAGTTAATATTAGACTTTCTGCCTCAAAGATTTGTAGCTTCTCCTACAAGTGGGAGCTTAAGATTTTTGGAGGGCTAAGGATTTTACTGCTGGCTGGTTTTGTTGTTGTATGGTTTTGAGACCAGGATACCTCAATGGAATCATGTTCTGGTTCTTAAAGCTCTACCCAAGTTAAAAGACCTTTCCTTCACCTTTAAATCTATGAAACAGTGTAGTAATTATCTTGCTTCATAGGAGAGGAGATTTAGAGACTTGCACAGTTGCAAAGCTTTTGACAAGTGAATGGTGAGTTGTTCATGTTTGCTATTAGTTTTCATCTCTTGAAATAATATTTAGGCCAAATTAAAAAAATAATCTGTGCTTATTAGTTCTGTTCTAGGAATCAGAATGATGTAATTAATACTAATTTTATGATCTTTATTTTTGTTGTTATATTTAAACCTATGGTGTGGCAGACAATTTCACTGTTCTGCCCAAGTGCGCATTCCAGAGTGATCCCCAATACTGACTGCACCTGTGTCTGCCATAGGAAGCATACTTTCCATTCATGTTAATGCAAAACAGCTACAGGAGGGAGAGGACGTTATGACTGTTTCAGTGTGTCACAGGCCTTTTTGACTGATGGGTGGCAACAAGAACATTGCTTAAATGTTCATGTAAGTCCCGTAAGAGAGGTTGCACAATGCTCTTTCCTATAGTGAATAATAATAAATCCGGATTTCTGTTGGGAAGAGAGAGAATTTGTTTTATTATTGCAAGAAATAGTAAACCAGTTGTTCTCTTTGATGATGGTCCAAGGTTTGAAATATCAGTTATATATAGTGTGTTAAAAGTACAGAAACATAAAATAATGGTGCTAAAGAGGGATCAAATGATCACTGTTGCACAGAGCAGACATCAATACATTGTTCAATACAGGATACAGCAGGCCATGCCCAGGCTGTGTCCCTATGCAGATTACCGTGTACAGTATCTCAGAATCACCATTCCGGACAGGAGTTTTAGGCACAGTGCCAGTTCTAATCCTGGCCTTTTAAAGATTTTCAAGATTGATAAATAGTGATGATAAAAATCTATTAGATGGGTGTTATTTGAATGAAAAAGAAATGTGATAGTAAAGTCAAAATGCACAATAGAGCCTATATATTGTTTCCAGGCCCAGTATGCCCAGTATGCTTATAGCTATGCCGATTCTGCCATCAGTAACAAGTACTGCTGGTCTCAAGCCAACTTACAAATGATTTCAGGAATCATAGAACTATTTCCTTTGAGAACATAGCAGACCCACTGCCGGAGATCAAAGCAGCTATCGGATATATATATATATATACATACATACATACATATATACAAAGTCCGTGTGTGGCCGGCACTTCTCGTGTAGAGTTTATTGTTTTCTTTTGTTCAAATAAACGTCACTTTTTTCATCTTTAAGACCTGTGAGTGCTCACCTTCTCCTGTGGATATATATATATGTATATATATATATATATATAAAGTTTTGCAAAATAGCGGCACTCACAGGGTTTCTTAGTGCAAATAAAATAACTTTTATTTGCACTAAGAAACCCTGTGAGTGCCGCTATTTGCAAAACTTTATCTACCTTCATTGCTGAGCAACCAGGTACTGCCTTGGTCTACGGAGTGCACCTTTGGAACTGGATATATATATATATATATATAGGCCAAAAATTTGAATCGTACAATTCGAATTAGATTGAAAACTGACTTATTTGATCGAAAATGGACCAATTTGGCCAAAGAAAACTTCGGTTTAATTTCAGTTGGTTTTTTCAAATTCGAAATTCGACCCTTGATAAATCTGCCCTCATGTGTCAGTCCTATCTAAGTGAAAAAAGAGAATATTATCTTTGGGGGGAGAAAGACCATACCTGCTTTTCCCTTTATTTGGCATGATCTCTTCAAAAGAAACCATTAAGTTGGGGTTATGAGAGCAAGCATCGAGGAGAGGGCCACCTCCCCATAATACAGAAAACACACTAAAATGCAGCTCATCCCTTTTTATTGGGTGCACATAGGTGTGGCTTGTAATACATTCTACATAACTTAACCCCAGCACTCTAATATATATTAGTTCTTAAGACAGCGAAGCACAGCTTGATCCAAGCTATTTAATGGATGGAAATTTGCAAAACTATTTTGGAAGATTCTCTTTTCACCTTAAAATTGTCCATCTTAGTGAAAAAAAATCATATCTTATGGGAATGAAAAACAAGTTTATGTGAAATCCATCCCTAGTATTTCAAATAAACCAGTTCAGGATACAGTTCCTTCCTTTCTCTCCACATAATTTGGCAGCTTGAAAGCAATCAGATGTCTTTGCAAATGTCTTCTGCTGGACTTCTCCTAATGACAGCCGCATGCTCTAACCACCATATTCCTATATTTCTTTAAGATGACGTTAGAATTGTCATCAAAGTAAAGAACTGAGACGGCGTTCAGCTTGGTGGGTGCACAACATGGCTTTGGGACATACTCCGGATTCATAAGATGCACCTATTACAAAAAAAAAAAAAAAAGATTAAAGTATATACAAAATAAAGTCTAAATGTCACAGTTTAATACTTATTATTTTTGTACAACCTGACAAAAATGTTGGTACAGGTACCGGAAGATACACTTTGGCTTTATTGATTAATCGCAATTATGCTTTAAAGCATGTAAACTACTGTTTGCATTATAATAGTTTTTTCAATGCAAAATCCTAATAATAAAGAAAAATAGAGTGGGAAATCAAGGATGATTTTATCTTACTACAAGCTAGGGATCCTTTCAAGCAAATAAAAAGTTTCTGCTGTTGTTATACAATGCCATACAGATCCTACCCCAAAATATAGCCCTCAGAATTCCAATTCGAACTTCACTCTTTACTAGCAAATATGGAGGGGTATCATAGGAAAAGGTTGATCATTTGATTTTAGGATTCTTCAAATATGAAGACATGGGGGTCTTAGGGCAGGTGACAATATATTAAATTTACATTTTAGAAACTCCAATCATTCTTAAAGAAGAAGGAAAGCTACTGAGGCAGTTTATTGCTAATAGATTAGCCACAACAGTGCAAGCTAGAACACTATATTTATTCTGTAGAATTACCATACCTGAGTAATCAGCTCTACAAACTCTGTTTAGTATAGCAGCTGCCATATTAGCTTGGTGTGACATCAGTTCCTGCTTGAGTCTCTCCCTGCTCACTCATAGCCCTGGGCTCAGATTATATCAGGGAGGGGAGGAGGAAAATTGGAGGGGGGAGAGAGGAACAAACTGAGCATGCTCAAGCCCGTGCCCTGAAGGTTTAAGCTGCAAAAAGGAAGTCTGATACACAAGCATCTGTGTACCCAATAAAATGACAGAAATGCATTGTTTATTTTGACTCTTTTGACTCAGAGCAGCATTACTTTGAGGGTTTACTGGTGTATTTATATAGACCTTTCTGATAAAGCTTACTTCCTTTTAACCTTTCCTTCGCCTTTAATGGCACAACTTTCCTCATGGACCCATGCACTCCAATATTGGTGGTGTGGAAAATAACTCAATTAGCCCTACTTGGCAGAGCTGTTGTGTTTCGAAGAAGTACTGAAGGCTTGGATGAACGTGCACAAAGTATGAAAATTGTATAATTATTTGTATTAAGGTGTACTTACCAGTGTCTGCACAATTGCATGATTTGTAGCATTCATGTGAGCGTTGAGCGGAAATGAACATTCTCCACCACAGTAATTGGCTGAATATCCTTTTGGTGCAATAATCCAGTCCTATGAAACAAAATGGGACAATTCATAGAAATCCAGTGTTAACCAATACATTACGTTTAATTAAAAGCTTGTCAGTGCTCAACCTGTAATTCTTCAGTTTCCTTATTAAACTATATTTCAGCTGTCCACATTCATAACACGTTTATGCAGATAGTGCCTTTGCTCAGGAATGTGCTATACTGTAGGAAATACATTGACAGTGATTGAAACAAGAGTTGTACAGGGTCCAGTTTGTGAGAACCTGCAGTTTATAGGATAATTAAACATGTAGTGAAGTCTTGGAAATCTATAAACATTGAAGGTTGCAGTTTTCTTTTTGCAGGCTTTGCATGGAACTTACTAGCAGGTAATAAATTGAGCCCTCATTTACTGCATGGAAATATTGTTTTCTTGTAGATTCAATTTCACAGGGTCTTTACACAAATACAACTAACATAGAGGTATACTGTACAGGTATAGGATCCGTTATCCGGACTAATACTTGCTTGTATAGTAGAATCAGCTCCCAAACTTTGTCAAGTTGTGGGTCCTGGTGCACGTACCCTGACTGGCCACCTTCCAATCCTTTTCACAAGTATTGATTGAAGTACAGCACCACAAAAATTTTTTTCTTATAGATAAAAATGCCTTCATTGGAACACTGGCAGGACCTGGATAAGCGACGTTTCAGGCTACACAGAGCCTTTTTTCAAGCTTGAAAAATTACAGAATGGCCTTCTCCCATAGACTCCATTATAATCAAACAATTCACATTTTTAAAATTGATTTCCTTTTTCTCTGTAGTAATGAAATAGTACCTTGTACTTGATCCCAACTAAGATATAGTTAATCCTTATTGGAAGCAAAGCAATCCTATTGGCTTTATTTAATGTTTAAATTATGTTTTAGAATAGTAGACTTTAGGTTTGGAGATCCAAATTACAGAAAGACCCCTTATCCGGAAAACCCCAGGTCCCAAGCATTCTGGATAACAGGTCCTATACCTATATACAGTTCTCATTGTAAACATTTTGTTTATCAACATAGTTTGCCATGGAAATTCATCTGGAAAAAAATCCTAGTGGGGTTGTTCGCCTTTAAATTAACTTTTAGTATGATGTAGAGAGTAGATATTCTGAGACAATTTGCAATTGGTTTTCATTTTTTATTATTTGTGGATTTTATTGCGTTTTTTATTCAGCAGTTTGCAGTTTCAGCAATCTGGTTGCTATGGTCCAAATTACCCTAGCAGCCATGCATTGATTTGAATAAGAGACTGAAATATGAATAGGGGAGGGCATGAATAGAAAGATGAGTAATAAAAAGTAGCAATAAGAAAAAATTTGTAGCCTTACAGAGCTTTTGTTATAAGATGGGGTCAGTGACCCCCATTTGAAAGCTGGAAAGAATCAGAAGATAAAGGCAAATAATTCTATAATTCTAAGGCAAATAAAAATCAAAAATAAATAATGAAGACCAATTGAAAAGTTGCTTAGAATTGGCCATTCTATAACATACTTAAAGTTAACTTGAAGTTGAGCAACCCATTTAAGAGCAGAATTAGAAAATGAGGAAATATTGATACATTTCCTATTCCTAATAGGGCGTGAGATGCTAAACATTTCAGATTCATCCAAGGGAGGGCTCCTGTTTTTTCACTAAATCCAGCTCCTATTGTTTTATTTAAGATCATTTACGGACATAAATCCATCAAACATATAACTCATTAAATTTATGATGTGTTTTTATTATTATAGCTCGATGGTGCTATTTATAAAGAGATGTAGAAAATGTTTGTCTCATTTAGCCAATGGATACGGTATAGCACCAATTCAGATGTGTCTCAAATATATCTATATAGTGCACATTGTTATCGATCAGAAAATCCAGGAAGGGAAAACTGGCACCCACAGTATCCTGCAGTGACAAAATGGTCTTCTTCTCTTTGAAACCACCCATCCCTGTCCAAAGATTAATCAATATTGGAGGGAAATCACTGGGTTTTTGAATTATCAATTGAAGATAAAGATTAAATTGTCTCCGTGCTTTTTTTTTTTGCATCTAGATATGGGGTGCCCAGGACGTCGATCGCGGTCTACCAGTCGATCCCCGTTACTTTCCTGGTAGACCGCGACCTGCCCGAAGTTTTAAACGGCACTTCCTGGTAGTGACGTCAGAAGTATCGCGAGATGAGATAGAAAACGTTGTATTTAACGATGTGTCCTGTAATTTGATTACTTTCATATGCGGGACAATACTAAGTACAACCGATTAGCATTCACCATTGGTCCACCATTAAAGTAGCATTTTTGCCAGTCTCCCTTATACATGATTCCAGAATATGTAAGCATTAAAGGTCAGAAACCGCTGCCCCCAGGCATTCCCAATAAAAAATTTTCTTGAAGAAACTTAGCCTTCTAATGGGGGGTTTTGAGGAAAACGCTCGACTCCCTTTGTTATGTGGTTGTTAAAAGGTTACCATTTATAACTAGTAGTCCATGCCTTAAAGAAGTGGGGCAATATCAGATTAAATTAGATCACAAAAACTGATATGGAAAAGGAAACCTAACATCAAAAGTTAGCACATCAAGCAGGTTTTCTTTTTTTAAAAAAAATTGCCTCTCACAAGTGTAAAGCCACCTGCACTAGGTCATGCACATAATAAATGCGTTCCCAAGCTTGCTCATTAATGCATGTTTATTTCAGTAAACATGGTTGCTCACATCAGATGATTTCTCCAGGTGCAGGTGGCATATCACTACACTACAACATTTTTTGGGAGGGGTAAACAGGTCCAGATTTGTGGAGAGGCCTCCCATTGCTCCAGTTGAGAGAATAAAAGGGAAGGGATGGGGGGGGCAATGAACGACAGCGGGCACAGGGGCACCTGCCATGTAAATCCATCCCTGGGCGGGCTGTAGCAAGCACGGACACAGAGGGAAAGGAAGGGCTGTAACAAGCACAGACACGGAGGGGAAGGGAAGAAGGGCTGAGAGCAGCAAGCACGGAGGGGAAGGGAGTGTGTTCATACTTTTATAACCTGCCAAATTTTGTAAAATGAACATGGTAATTAGGGGTGTGGCCACAAAATGGGCATGGTTTAAATTGCCGCGCACTATCAAGGTAGATCTCCTGATGGGGGCCAGGTGTCGAGAGTAGATCCCAGTGTAACAAAGTCTGGGCACCCCTGATCTAGATAATAGTATTTTCTTCAATTCCTAGCACAAATTTTATTTCCCATGAAAATAAATTATTGACAGTTTTTTTCCTAGCTGCTTCCAAGAAAGCTTTATTTAATTCTTGGGTACAAAAAGAACCCCCCTCGTTAGCAGATGCTATTTCTTTTATGAACCAGCTTAGTTGGCAAGAAGCCTTATTATCCAAAACCAAAGGGAATAATTCCATAAACTCTTTTAAACTGATTTGGTCTCCTTATCTTGAAGCTTGTAACTCTAGTTCAGGTGAACAAATAGGACGGTTTCTCCATTTGTAAGTCATTCCAGTCAACCAATGGACATTGTTCTTTCTTTCTTTTAATATGTTTACTTCCACTGGCTTAGTTAATTTTAGTTATTTTCAGTTTTTTGTTGTCAGTCTCTTAAAATGGTATCTATTTTTAATAACACTATGCCATTATATTGATTACAACAAGTCTTTCTTCATCTGCATAGTATTTGCTGTCATACTGTTATTACTTGTTTAACATGAAAATTACTAAAATATTTTCAAAATAAAATGAAACCACCCACCCAGTTTGTGTTTGTCTTGGTTTTGATTTGTATATTTTATCTACAGCCATCATTACTTCCATAAATGGTTAAAGTCTTTCCAAAATGGCCAATTTCCCTTCATGTTTTTCTACTGTATTTACTTTTACTGCTTTTGTCCTAGTGTGTTATGGAAGTATAATTGAGTCCGGAATGGAATGCCATGATACGGCAAGAAGCCACATCCAGTTGTAGGGGAACATAATTTACAGAGAATATGAGTGGTAATGCTTGATTAGCTGAGCAGCTTTCATTCTGACCGTTAGCTCCATTATTCAGGAAGGCTGCTGCTTCAATGATATCTTGACCACGTTTCCTCACACAGTGCACAATATTGTTTTTGAAGGCATACTGTGAAATGAAAGACCGCCGAGGATATTAAATGGGGATTTATGCAAGTGACGGAAAGCACTGATGAAGAAATGAAAGACCTTGAAGTTTAGCTGAACATCTTGTATCACAGTAGGAAATCAATTCTCAGCATATATATCATTTTTAACATCACAATTCACTTTATATTTCAGGAATGTTTTAAATAAGTTCTCTTCCTGCTGTGTAGGTTGGGACTAGTGTTTTAAAAGAAGCAAACCTGCCAACATGAATGATATACCATAATCAGCTTTCCAACATTTTGAAACAAAGAAATGAGGTCCAAGAAATGTCTGTGCAATTGTTCCTAGAAACATATTTCCAAAACAAATTTCCATTTTTCTTGCAGAGGTGTTATGAGCAGTTTATTTTTATTTTATGTTTAAATATGCAACAATAAAATGCTTGCTGTTTTTTATTCCTGTGATTACAGCGGCTTTTGTGAAACTGGTGTTGTAGTCAGTGGGTGACCAGCATTTTAATGGGCTTGTTCACCTCTAACACCTCTTGTTCTCTATATTGATATATAGAATATCAATATAGTGATATTCTAGGACAATTTGCATTGCTTTTCATTTTTTATTATTTGTGTTTTTTTTAATTATTTAGCTTTTTATTCAGCAGTTTGCAGTTTAGCAATTTCAGCAATCTGATTGGTAGGGTCCAAACTACCCCAGCAACCATGCATTGATTTGAATAAGGACTGAAATATGGCTAGGGCCTGAATAGAAAGATGAGTAACCAGTTAGATAAATGTGTAGCCTTGTAGAGCATTCATTTTTAGATGGGGTCAGTGACCCCCATTTGAAAGTTGGAAGAAGAAGGCAAATAGGCTCTTGATTGGTTAATTGCAATTATGCTTTAAATTAATGTTAGCATGTGATCTGCTGTGTGCATTATAAGAGGTTTTCAATGCAAAATCCTAATAATAAAGAATGATATAGTGGGAAATTAATGATGGCTTTATCAGATTGCAAGCTAGGGATTCTTTCAAGCAAATTAAAGAAGGTTTCTGCTGTTTTTATACATTGCCATACAATGGATCCTACCCTGAAAGATAGGCCTCAGAATTACATGTCTAACTTCACACTTTATTAGCAAACATGGAGGGGTATCATTATAAAAGGTTGATAATTAGATTTTAGGATCCTTCAAATATGAAGGGCCTGAATAGAAAGTTGAGAAATCAAATAAATAAATGTGCAGCCTTATACAGCATTCGTTTTTAGAAAGTTGGAATAAGAAGGCAAATAATTCAAAAACTATAAAGAAAAAATGAAGGCCAATTGAAAAGTTGCTTAGAATCAGCCATTCTATAACATACTAAAAGTTAACTTAAAGGTGGACTACCCCTTTAAGAATTACTATTCAGAAGAATTCAGTGACAAATTAAAGTAAACATTTACCAGAAAAAGGGCAAGGGAAGATATTGAAATCAGAACAACATGCTGTACTTGATTTAATGAAGCAGTGGCTAGGGTCATTAATTAAAAATGCTCAGCCTCAATTCCATAATATTTTGCCCACAAGACGACACCAGTAACTGTCAGAGCATGTCTGGCAAGGTTCAACAGAGAGGAAGTTTACTCAAGTTGTTGATTTTTCACAGGAACATTAGCCTGAGTTTTGTTGGTATTGATATCTACAGGAAAGGCTCCTTTAACCAGGGACAGCTGTGGACAGTACGTGATCATGACACATTGCATCAACATGTTGGGCAAAATTAATTAGCAACTCTGAAAGAGCTGACTGCCATTATCAATCTAGAACATGTGTAGGCTGTTTCCTGCGAGGTCCTGTTGAGAACTTTGTAGATCAGTATGCTATGGTCAAAAAGCAGCACTAAACACCTTTTTAAATGCAAATGATGCTACAAACACAGGCAGCGGTTAGCCAAGCAGCAGGAATTATATACATTTTGTATATGATCAGATGAAAACAATTTGAACTATTTGATTAAAAAGGGATATGGGTTACTGAGTTTTCTGGATAACGGGTAAGCAAATAAGGGATTCCATACCTACAGTATGTACAGTACATTTTCATCTTTGGAATAACTTAATTTTTTGCCTCTAGTTTCCGTTAAAGACAGGGAAGTACTGGGGCCAACTATAGCCATACGGATCATTCATGACATACCCAGAACCCAATGCTATTGCATCATTTTATATAGATCATACAAATGTATATATATTTTACTCACCTGCCACCCCAAGTCTTGAAAGCTAACATACAATTCATGCTTCCGGCATGCTGTTTTAAGCTCACGGTTGTTGTAATCTGGCGGAGACAAGAAAAAGAATATGTTTTGAGAGCATTGCAATGGAAATCATACGGGTCTTCTGACATAACCTGGAATCTGATGAAAAAAGGCAAATTGAGATCATTAAGTCTTCTCACTTAGAAAAAATCCCCTCATTTCTTGATCTGTTGGATACAATTTACACAATAGCAGTGTGCATAGAGCTGTGTACAAACAGCTGTCACTAACTGTGCACTGTGTTTAGGTGAATGTTCCATTTATTCATATCATTTAACCTAGAAACTTTATCCATGATTGATTGTACTACTAAACACACATTTTTATAAAGCCAACCATTCTCATTGCCTTCCCTGAAGGAGGATATAAGTCTATCTAGTCCTAGCTCAGAGTACTCCATAGACCAGTGTACAGTATAAAATATACATTACAAGGTAAATAACATTTCAGCATAGAGAGTATTACATTCCAGCAGTGGAATTTTCCCTTCAAAGACATCAGGCTGCAACAGAATTGGAAGAATACCACAAGATTAATTTGACTTTTCTCTATTTGCTGTAAGTCCTTAAAGGAAAATCCAACCCCAACCCCCCACTAATTAAAACCCCTACCCCTACCCTACATAGTCCCCCTCCCTGCTCCCCCCCCCGCACAGGTGATAACACTTGTAAATGGCCCTAATCCTTTAATTGCCTCTTGTTACAGAGTCAGAGCAGCGGAGCTCATGTGCGCAATCTTTCCGGCTCTTCAGTATTCTTGAGTTTTCTTCCTTCCCTGCGGTAATTTGAGTTACTTTCGGGGCATGCCCAGTTGTCATGAATCGGAAGACTGCTCTAACTGTTCATGCGAAGTTGGTGCCCGTGAGCTCCGCTGCACTAACTCTGCAATGAGAGGTAATTAAAGGATTAGGGGCATTTACAGGTTTAAACACCTTTGCGGGGAGGGGGGACTATGTAGGGTAGGGGGTAGGGGTTTTTATTAGTGGGGGGTTAAATGCTCCTTTAATGAAAATAAAGATGGCATTTTGCAGTTGATCAACTACATGCCCTTTTCAGTCAACAGCTTCAACATGTTTGAATTAGATTGTAGGTATTTTAATTCATATTAATTTTAGGTCACCTCCAGCCACCATTTCTTACAATTAATAAGTTGTAAAAATAAAAGTCAGACTCTAATATGCCCATTATGTATTTTGCTTTATTGCCATAAAATAGTTGTAGAATAGTTAAAGTAGTTGTAGAATGATATATGTTTATTGCGTTTCATATATTTTAGTAGTGTCCACTCTTAGAGAAACGTTCATAATCAAGATGTATAAACAGTCATGACTAAATCCTTAACATGTGTAGAGTGTGTCACCTCCAACCTCGCCTTCAGTAGCGAGTTCTGCTAGACATGAATCTGCTACCACAACACAGCATTAAAGACGAGACAAAAGGTCTACCGCTAAAACCGCACTGAAGTGTAGAAACATCTGTTTTAACGAAGGACTGCCTGCTTAGATCAGGTTTCTGAGTTTTTGCTGGCTTCTAGGACCTGAATAATACAACCTACAATTTGCATAAATTTTCAAACAACCATTGCAAAACAAGACTATTATGATAGTCCAGGAGACTAGCCTAACTACTAAAGAAAGATGCTCATGTTTAAAAGTAAAGTATCTAAATACTATTCTTCATATATAGTGGGATGATGTTGTTTGTCTTTCTCAATATTATGCAAAAAATCATTTTGCTCCCTTGTTAACTTGAACACTATAAATTTGCCAAGATGCACTAGGGAAGGCAAAATTACATTGCAGCAAAGGTGTTTTTAGCTCTGCAATAGTATAGACATTGCCCTACATTGTTAACAAGGCTCTTTTCCACTGTTTAAATGTGAGGACTACTTTCAGTGAAGTTATTTTATGAGGGACCTCATGAATAATGTAAATGTCTAGAATTAAACAGATATGTTCAGAAATATTAAATAGAGCATTAGTGGTAGTCCACTTGTCACCACCATGACAGCTTTAGGCAGTGCATCTCCCAATAA
Organism: Xenopus laevis; assembly: GCF_017654675.1. Lineage (NCBI taxonomy): Eukaryota > Metazoa > Chordata > Amphibia > Anura > Pipidae > Xenopus > Xenopus laevis. Next base: position 75,509,076 of record NC_054382.1, on the reverse strand, counting down.
TAAATTATAGGCTTTATTAACATATAGGGTCAATTAGGACATTTCCCAAGAATAGCTGCACTTAAAATGCTTTTTACTACATTAAACTTACAGTATAAAGTTTATGGACAATTATGGGCTGCTGTAATCATCCGCCCATTAGCTCAATGAAGTTTAACCCCTCCAGAAGAAACTCAGCACCCATATATACACACACTCACACCGACCCCTCCATACACTCAAACTGTATATACCAATATCTATGCTAATTGTTGGCTAATGGCCTGTAGACTGTAGTATCACAATAGCCTTGGATATTATACTTGTCCAAGAAATCATCCAAGCCACTCTTAAAGGAGAAGGAAAGGTTAAAACTAAGTAAGCTCTATCATAAATACACAAATAAACCTTCAAAGTAATCCTGCTCTGAGTCCTCTGTCAAAAGAATCATCAAATTTCTTTCCTTCTATTGTGTATATATGGACTTCTGTATCAGACTTCCTGTCTTCAACTTAAACCTCTTTGCCGTGGGTGTAAGCATGCTCAGTTTGCTCCTCTCTCCCTATCCCCCTTCCTTCTCCCTCTTCCCTCCCAATTGTAATCTGAGCCCAGAGCTATGAGTGAGCAGGGAGAGGCAGGAAGTAATGTCACGCCAAGCTAATATGGCAGCTGCTAACCTAAACAAACAGGGAGAGCTTCTAGAGCTGTTTACTCAGGTATGGTAAAACATTCTACAGAGTAAATATAGTGTTCTAGCTTGCACTATTATGGCTAATCTATTGGTAATAAACTGCCTCAGTAGTTTTCCTTCTTCTTTAAAGGCATTAACTGAATCAGCCATCACAACATCATCTGGCAGTGCATTCCACAACCTCACTATCCTGACTGTGAATAACCACCTACTCTACTAATGAAAGTTCTTTTCTTCTAGTCTAAAGGGGTGCCCTCTGGTATGGTGATCCTCTTTATGGATAAAAGGTCCCCTGCTATTTGTCTATAATGTCCTCTAATATACTTGTGTAATTCATGTCCCCTCACAAGCGTATGTTTTTTTCCAGAGAGACAGAAATCCCAACCCTGACAGTCTACCCTCATAATTTAAATCTTCCATCCCCTAAACAGTTTAGTTGCACATCTCTGCTTTCCAGTTAGCCAGAAGGTCAGAGTGTAGAAATAAGAACACCTTAAATGCATAAAGTGAAATGGTTTATTCCCGATTTTCCAAAGTGAATTAAGGCACCTCCAGTGATTCAACCTTGGAAGCACACCACCTCAAGCTTCCTGGCCCTATGGAGGATAGAGGATTAAGGTAGATCACCCCTTCAGGAGGAGTGCAATTGTTCCCTTCTGGTAAAAGCATGTACCGCTGACAACTTATGGTTGAATATTGAGGGTTAATTAATCCTCGATATTTGACTGTCGAAGTTAAATCCTTCTACTTCGAATATCGAAGTCGAAGGAATTACCGAAATTCGTTCGAACGATTAAATCCTTAGAATGATTTTTTAGAGACAGTACTTTGACTATCGAATGGTCGAAGAGTCGAACAATTTTTAGTTCGAATCATTCGATTCAAAGTCGAAGGTCGAAGTAGCCCATTTGATGGTCGAAGTAGCCAAAAAAATCATTAGAAATTTTAAGTTTTTTTTATTCTATTCCTTCACTTGAGCTAAGTAAATGGGCCCCTGGAGGATCCCCTTGCATTTTTAATGAAGTTTGAATAAATTTAATTTAGAGATCAAGTGGAGCAATTTATGGGGCTTTTAGAGAAGGTTTATGTGACTTATAAGGACTATATGTATGGGACATTTTTCTGCATATGTCAGTATACATTTAAGGAAAATAAAGGAAACATTATTATAGCATATTAGCTGCCATTTTTCTCCAGTGCAGCTACAGAAATAACATACTACAGGAAATCCATTTTTGTCTGACTTTTTTTTACCCATCAGTTGATCAGTTTAGGCCTCAGAGGCTCAAACAAGAGCCAGGTATTTAGAAACAACTTAGTATGAAGGATTCAATTAGGAAACCATCTTAATGACAGGTCACATCTGTTTCTTTTAGCAGTGACACTTGCTTTTTATTTTAAACCAAACAAATTCTGACCCCATGTTTTTTCTCCCCTCCCACATATACATCTGAGGCAATTTCAGATTTCCTACAGCTTTTCCCTAAGTTAAGTGCTGGCAAAGAAGACATAAATATTTATCAAGGGTGAATTTCCATGGGAACAAAATCATAACAAATGGAATATTACACTGCAGTGAATTATATCAGTCTTAATTTCTATATGTAAGCGCTAACAGCCAGGTGGTATGAGGAAACACCCAGAGGCAAAAGCATCAAATGATGTCTTCAAGCAACTCAGAAGTAAGGAACTTTTTCCCATAACTGACAGCTATTGCAAACATACATCTGGGATTATAATTACTGATTGACTAATATTAACATTAATGAAAGGCTGGGAAAACTGAATAAAGAAACTGTTAGGGATGCTGTCCTCTTGCATTAGAGCTTACTTTAATCTGATGTGCTGTGAAGCTGGTTCGAATGTATTAAGCCAATTCCAAGTCTACACAAACACATGCATTAATATGATCTTTATACTGGCAGAGAAGCTAAAGGGTTTTAGGAAGGTCAAAACCTGACCCCAAGGAAGTAAAAAATAAAGAGCATATTTCTACCGTATATAGGATCGTGGCTTTCTACTCTAAGAGGTGATTATAGAATGTAAAATTAACCACAATTGTAAAAAAAATTTTTTATAAAGCGTTTATTTTTTTAGAAGAATTCAACTCGGTTTCACAAAGCCTCTACCACTCTTATTGAATAGTAACTGAAAGAATGGGGTAAACTTTTTTGTGTGGTACAGATTCTGAGCATTTTTCCAGAGGCAATATTTTTTTTCACGGATTTCGCCATGTGGTTTATTTTATTGGAAAATCAACTGCCCTGCATCTAGATTAACTCGTCTGCCACATCCTCCATCAGGATCGCCTTGCCTGCCATATTCCTGCATCAAGATTCACTCAGTTGAATGTGATCCATGTTTTAAGACTGACTCACCTTCCTCAAATTCCTTCTTCATGATTGACTTTCCTGACATCCCTGTGTCAAGATCCGCACATCCCACATCTGCATTTTGATGCCAACTGCCAAGTGTCAATGAGAGAGAGCTAAAGAACCTGCGCTAAACCCGATGCATCAGCCAAAACCACCTTAACTACAATATCAATTTAGTTTCTCATTGACTTTTAATGCATTTCTCAGCTAAGCGGAATGATTTTGCTCATTTAAAGGTATGGGATCTGTTATTTAGAGACCTGTTATCCAGAAAGCCAATAGACTCAATTTTAATCAAATAACTGAAATGTTTATACCAGTACCTTGTACTTAAAGGGATACTGTTATGGGAAAAAACATTTTTTTCCAAAATGAATCAGTTAATAGTGCTGCTCCAGCAGAATAGTGTACTGAAATCTGAGCAAACAGATTTTTTTATATTCAATTTTGAAATCTGACATGGGGCTAGACATATTGTCAGCCAGCTGCCCAAAGTCATGTGACTTGTGCTCTGATAAACTTCAATCACTCTTTACTGCTGTACTGCAAATTGAAGTGATATCACCCCCTCCCTTTCCCCCCCCCCCAGTAGCCAAACAAAAGAACAATGGGAAGGTAACCAGATAGCAGCTCCCTAACACAAGATAACAGCTGCCTGGTAGATTAAGAACAACACTCAATAGTAAAAACCCATGTCCCACTGAGACACATTCAGTTACATTGAGAAGGAAAAACAGCAGCCTGCCAGAAAGCATTTCTCTCCTAAAGTGCAGGCACAAGTCACATGACCAGGGGCAGCTGGGAAATTGATAAAATGTCTAGCCCCATGTCAGATTTCAAAATTTTATATAAAAAGATCTGTTTGCTCTTTTGAGAAATGGATTTCAGTGCAGAATTCTGCTGGAGCAGCACTATTAACTGATTCATTTTGAAAAAAATGTTTTTTCCATGACAGTATCCCTTTAATCCCAACTAAGATATAATTGATCATGATTGGAGACAAAACAATCATACTGGGTTTAATTAATGTTTCATTTATTAATGTTTCATTTAATGTTTTTAGTAGTAGTATGGAGTTGTATTACAAAAAAAAACCCTTGTCTGGAAAATCCCAGTTCCTGAGCATTCTGAATAACAGGTCCCATAATTGTACTAGTAACAAATCATTTTCAACAACCTACGGGTAGGACTACATGGTCGTTTTCGGTGCGATCCGACGCGCTGCAACAAAATGCCAGTGTCAAATCGCATGCGATGGAAATAAGGTAAGTAATGGAAATGACGCATGAAGTTGCAGCGCTGATCCGATGCGACACAACTGTTGGATGCAAGCGCAATGTGCAGCGTCTGCATCCGACAGTCATGTCACGTCGGATCAATGCTGCGACACCATGCGACAATGCATTCACTTCTTATTTCTGTCGCATGTGATTTGATGCCAGCATTTTGTTGCAACGCGCCGAATCACTCCGAAAACATCCATGTAGTCCTACCCTACAATGTTAAATGACCTTTACTTGTCAAATAATAGCAATTTACATGTTTTCCTGTGTAATTGAGATGATTGCTTAGGTTAACTTGAAACTTAGTTTCATTAAAAGAACAGAGAGGCAAAGGGGTCACTTACTCTGACTCCAGGTGCATAGCATTAATGGGCATGCTTTTTTAAAGGGCACTTGCTCCTTGGGTCTGGCTGAGCTCTGGGTTTACATGGGAAGGATGCCAAATTAGGAGGCAGAAGCAGTAGAGGTTTGGTATACACACATTATATAATATGGAGGACCAAGTAGCTGTCCTAGGAAAGGGAACTTGGTCAGTTCCCTTTTGTACTATAGTGGTTTGGCTTAGTGTTTGTGATTTGTAGCACCATTAATGAGAGAAATCTGATTATTCCAATCTTGAATCATTAAATGTGAAACATCGGAGAATCATCCATCGTTGCATTTGGAGGTAATGTTGCAAAAGCAAAACTACAGCAGAAGTGATTACAGACTATATGAATCAATATCACTAGGGCAATATTTGTGCTATAGACATGAAGGAAATGATTAGTATGATAATTTACTAATGGATTCACAGAGGAAACAATAAATTATTGCAGCTCAATATTAAAATAACACTCTAGTGTATATGTGCGCTATGACTATCTTGCTATTTTGGGACTTTGTAAAAATAAGAGAATCTTTCTGTTTTTTTCATGTGAGGGATGAAACTGATGCAACCCTCAATTACTATGTCACACATCTGCAATACATTTACAGGGCAGAACCATTGTACTTTTTAAATCATCATCTTTTTGTAATCCTCTATTATTAAATCAAATCTTTCAAATCCCGGGCCTGATGCACAAGGATGGATTTAAGGCATCATGGCAGGATCAGATGTGCATAATTGTCATTTGAAACCCATATTTGTTAAGCTTGGGTTAATGAGAGGTATGCAGAGGTTAATGTTGAAAATCTGACAAGCTTGTATTGCTTTAACAGAATTTAATTTTGAGCATGCGGCCAAGATGTGCTTTCCATGTTTTCTTTCTAATGAGAAGCAGAGTAGAGAGATCTAAGTTAAAATGTGTATGGCTGCATTTTTGTTTAAAAAAGATTTAAGCCTCCACAATATGGATTAATAATGAGCAGGTGCAAAGAGGACTGCATAATTCTGCAATTATATTTTACTTATTTTTCAATCAGTGCATCACTGAATAATTTTGAGGACAGTTAGAAAACTCAGAAAACTGTTTCTAGCTAGATTAATTTGAAAAGATACCTGAACAAACCCCCGTGGACCCATGTGACAGTGGACCCTCCTGCTTCTATCTGGCCTATTTCATGTTCATTTACAATTTCTGTAAGAGAACAAAGAAGCTAAATATATTGACGAATAGAGTACATCATGCAAAGAAAAATAAAGAGTTTGAGTTAGAAGTGAAGAAAAAAAGCTTGGTCAATGTGCTCATGGTCTACGGTTTTCTGGTGGACCCCTGGCACCCAATCAAACGCTATACTATTTTACCAAACTAGGTTAATATAATTACTGAATTCTTTTTTTACGTCCATTTGCTAAATATAATGCCAGTCTCTTTCTGAAACCTAAACCGTAATAATTATAATGAGTGGGTAATAATTTGTTATACAAAACCTGTTGAACCTGTTGTGCCTTAGCTACTGGTGGTCATCACCATTGTAGATCAAGATCAACTGAAAGTTTAGAGACTTTTTATGAAATACCATTCTTCAAAGTCCTACAGTGACCCTGCTGGTGAAATACAGCCTAGAAGGGATGCTTATGGAGAAGGCTGCTGGCTGGTGAGAGGGACACAGAGATGCATTGAAGGTAGATGATAGGGAAGCATGGAAAAGTGCTGAGAGACTTAAATCAGAGCTTCAGCCAGAAAGGAAACCATGAAACAGAAGTGAGGATGATGCAGAAAGAACTACTATATATATGGATGGCAGTGCGTGAGAGAAAAGTAACATATGCCTTGTTTCTGTCCCTCTTTCAATCCCTCTTCTAAGCCTGCAGTAGGGTAGTTTATACCCCTCGTTTAACATCTCTAACATGGGTAGGCTCATTTATCAAATTTGTACGGATGCACTAAACCCTCTGATTTAGTCCCACCCTGGGGCAAATACTGAAAAGAATCTTAATACTAGATGCCCCCGGAAATAGCCAGTGAGTGAGGAGAAATAACCCACAATTTTTTTGCTTTGTGTATATGGTTCAGATTGGGTTCGTTCAGGCTCTTGGATTAGGCCAAATCCGAAACCTGCTAAAGAAAAGGCGTGGATTTGGCAAAATTATGGATTCAGTGCATCCCGACAAATTTTGGAATTTTAGAGTTTGTAAATCACATTAAATTTGATATTTTTCCAAACTTGATATTAAGAAATGAAATCTTAAAAACTCTGTCTAATTAAACAGCGGGAAAAACTTTAATGTATCTAATTTGTATTCTACCCTTCATTTTCAAAGGGTCTACAAAATATGAAAACAATTTAAAACCCTTAATTGCATACATTTTGTTTAGGCATTGACTTCTATGCAAACTTGCAAGCTTTTAGATGGCAAAGTGTTATATTTCAGATTTATTTTTATTTTTGCTTAATAAATATTGAACATTCAAGTTTTAGAAACCATAATTTGAACTTGGAAGTTTTAGTTAAAATAAATTAAATTATGGGAACATTTTTTAATTTAAACATTGATAAATCACCCTAACAGTCTGTGTCAAATCCATGTTGTAACAATAATAATTGACTTGTGAATTTGGATTAAAATGTTAAAGGGCTAAAGCCACTTTACCAGTTATACTGGATACCCTGGACACATCCTGAGCTTGTGTGTAGCGGTTGCGATTCTGATTTTTACGTTTGCTTGTTGCAGATCTTGTTGTCCTCAAATGAACTTCACTGGCTTTAAAAAATGCCACCATAAATGGTTGTTTGTCATAAGGACCATCCCTGCCAACCAAACCTGCAGCCTTCGTATTTATATTTCGGCCTGAAAAAGAAGCAGAAAGAGATTAAGTCTGGAATAACAAGGTGGTCTTTTCTTAAATTAAAATGTATATGTTTATCGCTTGGTCCTTTTTAGACTCTTAAAACATATACTCATGATTATAATGTAATATAAAATAGCTCAGAGTACTCTTCTGAAAAATGTAAACATGTTTTAGATTTCCCGATGTTAGCTGCCCCCTGCTGTTTTGTCAGGGTGGAGGCCAGGCAGAAAAGTAAACGTTCAAGTTACTGATGTAGAAAGCATTCTCTGATGTTTCTCTGCTCAGTTATATTGCTCCTGTCACACTATATACTGTATACATATAGCACAATGTAACATTCATAACTCAAAACTGATTAATAATTACAATAATTCAAATTACATTACATAGCAGCATAGAAATATCTGCATTCTGTATAAAAATAATCAGTTAGCCTTCTGTATCAACCTCTTTTCTGTTCTGATTATTTTTCATAACCCCTAAGGTTAAAGTGGACCTATCACCTAGACATAAAAAGCTGTATAATAAAAGTCCTTTTCAAATTAAACATGAAATCCTAATTCTTTTTTTATTAAAGCATTCATAACTGTTGTAATCTATTCTAAAAATCTCAACTGTCAATCAAATATTGCCTGCACCTCCTCTATGCCTTAGGCATAGAGGCGGGGCAGGCAATTACTTTCACTTTCCATTCAGAAGTTACTATATATCACAGCACTCCCCACAGTCCCCACTCTCTTTACCATTTAATTGTGTAACCAGTGCATGGGGATGGACATCCACATTCTGGTGCAACTGTAGCCAATTGCACAATAAGTGTCACTGACCCTAAACAATTGGCATTACAAGATCCTCAATTAAGAGCTGCTCTGTACAACTTTGAAGGCTGCTAAATTTCTGGCCTGGGATAGTAAGTTGAGTATATTGAATACAGAATTTCTAGACATATTCGTGTTTAGGTTGTAGCTCTCCTTAAATAAATAATGACCAAGAACCAAATATGTCTATTCTTCCGTGAAACATCAGATTGTAAGCTCTTTATAGCAGATTTATTTTGTCTCCTGTTCACCCAAGGCATATTAGTAGTAGATGGTAGATAAAATTGACCAGACCAGAATTTGTGTATAGATATCAAGAAAATTGAATCTAATAGTTGTTTGGTTGTGTAGTAATCAGAGATTTAAGAGATAATTAAGAGTTCAGGGTACATAACAACACTTTTGCTGTATGTTTATCATTAGTCCCCATTTCCTAGAGACAGGTCCTATTTCAGGGCAGCTGCACCCATGCAAAGGTGGCCAGACAGGGGACGAGAAAAGATGGCGACTTGGTCTTTCCAGACCAGTATTTGGTGCCAGCCAACAAAATAAATCAGGCAGATATTGATTGGGCACTGGGCAGGTTTGTTTTTCCCACTGGATCAGGTACAGCATTTCTGCATTGATGTGGTCCTCATATTGACAGCCTTCACAAGACCATGTCCAGAAGACCAAAAATTTGGATTAGTCTAATACTGACCACTTAAAGGTGGGCCTAAAATTTAAAAATCAGGTAGAAATAGAGTAGAGGTTGAAATATTAACAAAGGTAGTGACGTAGGTTCAGCATTTGTGTTAGGTATAAAATATACTTTCAAACAAGAATGGCTTGTTTTAACAATTATTTTTTCTAAATACAAATTTTTGCTTGATTTTCCCTTTGTACTATAGATTTAAAAATTTGGTATGTTCACATATAACATAAAATAATCGTACAACGTACACACAACGTACACTCAGTGGGGGTTATTTTTGGCCTTCAAGGCTTGTGAACAAAGTGCAAAAAAGGCTAATAAAAAAATAACTGAGCTCTGTAAATATGATGCTTACTGATGTTCAGTGCTTTTATCTTTACAGTCGGTGTATGCCATCCCTTAGCTTGTCCAAAGTGAAAAACATAAAATTTTCCAGGAAAAAAACTATTTGACCTTTATAAAAATCCCGGCTGGTTGGAGAACATAACAGCACACAGCAACAACTCTAGTCTTATCTGGCCTACAATCTAAATTGGATCTGCGCCATATTCCGAACCACTCAGCTAGATAATATATTTATATATTTCAATTTATTTGCAGGATTTCCATATAAATGGACACATTTTGATATACTTTATATCATGACTGGTTGCAAAAAGTTCAGGGATGTGCTACTAAATGCACTAGTTTTTACATAAAACCATTCTACTGTATATACAGTAGAACCATCACTAATCTGCATGATAGCAGTTGTAAAAAATATCTGTTTAATTTCTCAGGTGAATCATAACACTACAGTTCAGGGGTGTTTTCAGTACCCCCCTGGACAGACCAACAAGAAGTGGAACAGACCAACCAGCAGAATGAGGTATTCTGCAAGGCAGATTGCTTGCAGTGGAATGGACTAAAGGCTTTCTCTAATGAGTTATGGGCAGTATGTCAACAATATCTGTTTTCTTTCAGATGAGACAGTTTTCTCTGCATGAGGTATAGTAACTACCCTTTGTGGTTCTTCTCAAAATTCACCGTAAACAACTGTTTTTAAAACCCACAGTTAGTTCATTTAACATGCCTTTAGTATAAGGGTATCTTGCCTATATCATTGAGATGCTTTGAATAGACTGCAATCACTTAAATGCATTAAGCCCATACAATGCTTATTAACCCTTGACACCTATCAAAGAGAGCTCTGTTAAACATGCACAAGGAGTTTTTAATCTGTTGCAGCTCCCTACAATGTGTTATCCAGATGTGCTCCTTTAAAGAATGAGTATGGAAACCAAATACTGCTGGCATTACAAGAAATCAAAATCCCACCAACAACTTTGGCATAATAGCTATGCTCTGATTGTAATGAAATTTTAAGAACAATGAATTATGGGCAGGGGAGGGGGAGATTTAATTACAACAGCCTTACAGTCTGAAACCAGTCAGCCATTCCCCATTTACATACGACATATAGTACTACTTAAGAGCATGGAATTTAGCTTGACTGGTACTGCTCAGTGCAGGATGCCATCAGAAGATTTATTCCCATTTGATAGTAAATTGTTGTTAGTGGCATTATGTATATTGATTGAGGTTTTTATTCTTTTAATTCCCTGGATTACAAGTATTTACTATATTCCTTGTACCATTTAGGTTTATGGCACATAGGACATTTTCTGCCATTAAGCCATTCAGTAGAAAACAATGGTAGCCAGCGGCACAGGTAATAGTCTGCCTGGCACCACTCAACCTGGATATTGATAGGCACACAATGTGTTTTGATCAAGTTGTTTTGAACAACACTTCTTAACAGCTGCCCAGAGCACAGGACCTAACAAGATCCAAGATGGTGAAGCCCTGAGGATAAATTTGAAGGCCTGCATAATTATTGTTATCTGGTTGCTAATCCTTTCTGCTGCTACAGTAAGATCTGTATATAAAATACAGCCTTTCTAGCTATATATATATATATATATATATATATATATATATATATATATATATTTATATTTAGGCCTTACTTTTCCTTTAAGTGCTGAATTCCTTAAGCCTTAGGAGTTAACATCAAAACAAAATCCAAACTTTGCTAAATCCACTTTTAACCTGGTGTGTTAAGATATTAGAACATTTTTACGTTCTATATACTTTCTAGCAATTTGAAATCAATTGCGTTTGACTTCATGTAAAAATATTGCTACAGTGAGAATGTGTAAGTTTTTATACCCAACATAAACAAATGTTTCATTTTGGCCAACATATTTGCATAATTAAATTAAGGTCAAAATAATAAACAGGAATACAATGTAAGAACATCTGTTAAATTAGTGTGCAGTGCACCAAGATCATTTTCAAGTTTTAATTTTTTTATAGGCTCGAACATTTGTATTCTGTCACTGGATTTTTCAAAGCAAATATGTAAAATATATTTGACATGATGCATATTTCCCTTAAATAAAACCAGAAGCACCCAGTATGGAATGTGAATAGGTTAATACAGTTACAACAGGGTTTAGTATTCAGACACCAAATCAGTTAGTTATATACAGGTTTAACAGGTTTTACCGCAAACTAAACTTCTTGTCAAGTTCTTGAAGGTTATAAAACATACATCTAGTACAAAATGAATGCACCAGAAAGGTTATTGATGGGTTTTCCTTTTGGCAGCAACAATTTCACCTGTTTGTCTGCTGCTGAATCTTTTTCATAGGTACCAGGTACAGCACTGCTGCCCACATCTGGCTTGTCCCACAAGAGATCTGTATGGTCCCCAAACTGTGGAGAAGCTTCAGTGACCTCATGGATGACATCAATATTTTATTATAATTTGGCCTCTGAACATCTGATTTGTGGGTCTTCAGCTAAGGAGGCACTGCAGTTCCCAGTATTTCAAACAAGCAGTGACATATTTTGAGAATATTCCACTCAACATTTGCAAATGAACAACTGCTGTTCTAGGAAATCCATTTCAGGTCCCAATGCATTTGCTGGCTAGATCTTATTCACCAAATAAACATTCTGTTTCATCTGCTATTATGTCCTCCCAGTTTATCTAACAAATGACAAACACAGTTTACAGGTATAATTAACTAGTGATGGGCGAATTTGCGCCGTTTCGCCGAAAAATTCGCGAAATTCACGAAACGGCGACAAATTCGCGAAACAGCGCCGGCGTCTCGTTCTTGACGCCGGTGCCCGTTTTTTGGCGCCGGCGTCCGTTTTTTCGGAAAAAAATTTTTGACGCCGGCAAATTTTTTCCGCGAATCTTCGCGGGCGTTTCGCGAATTTATTCGCTGGCGCCCAATCGTGCAAATTCGCCGCAAATTCGCACCTGGCGAATAAATTCGCCCATCACTATAATTAACAACAGAGTGCAGACCTATGCCTGGAAATGCTCCATCAGCTCATATTTAATCCATTGATTTAGTTCAGCGTATTTCCGATACAGGTATGGAATTGACCTCAGGTATGCAGGATCAATTATCTGGAACACTTGGGACCTGGACTTTCCAAATAAGGGGTATTTTGGTCATTTGGATCACCAAACCTTAACTAATCTAAACTACTGAAACCATTCAAATGAGAACTACAGTCTGAAAAATTACTTGAAATGCTTTATTTAATATACTAAACTTACTGTTTTAGCAGAGAAATTCAGCAACCTGCTAATTATCCAAGCCTTTATAGTTGTCCACAGGTCAGAGCCTGCCATTTTGAATCTTATTAGGCAATGTTTTAAATATTGCTGACAATATACATAGACAATGCACTCTGGGCACCTGTTGAGAAGCTATTATTAAGGGCCATCAGAAACCATAATTCAGAAAATGAGCTGTCTGTCAAGCTGATGCTAAAGGACAAATGATTCAATTCTAATATAGAATGTATTGGTTTCAGAACTGCTATGTAATACGAATCTTGTTGAGTTAGTAACAGGTGGAAAGTCTTGTGATTTCTCACCAACTTCATTTTCTGCTGACTGGGACCCACAATAAGCAGCAGTGGCACTGTTGTCTCAAAATCATTATAATAGCATCATAGAAACTAGTACAACTATCTTGAAAACTGAACAATTTTGCATTAAGTTGATTTGAGGGTTTACATTTTCTTTAACTAATGTATATAGCAAGCAGATATCCAAAGTAATGGGTCAGTAATGGGTAGTACATTAGGCATACTTTGAGGAAACTGTACATTATATAACAGTCTTATATATTTCATGAATTAGAAAAACAAGACAATATTTCATGAGGTTCAGCCTTGAAGTACTTACTGTAACTTCATTATTACAAATAGAGCTTTTGTTTACTGCACAAGTTTAACTAAATATAAAAGGAAACCTTATAGTTGCACAAAAGTTGACACTCTGGTGCTGAATTACTGTAACTCCTGTTACTGTTACCGTTACTGTAATCCCCCACTTGCTTAGCCAACAGATTTGTGAGTTGTAGAAATACTAATCACTGTATAAATCCAGCTACTCATCCGGAACTTACCATCTTTTGTCTCCACTCTGAGTTGCAGTCCAAAATTATGCCGAGGGTTCATAACCCATAGGTTGCTTGTTGCAGTAATATCAAACTCCAGCCAGCCTTCATCCGAAGCCCATACTGTTTGGGTATTCAATAAAAAGATATTTGTTTCCCTGCAGTTATCATAAAAAAAATGGGAAAAATAACTGAATTGTCAAAAGAGTGATTTATTTTATAAATATAACAGTAGCTTATCATAATAGGTCTTATGTGAAATGTGTACAATACAGAAAAATGCAATTGGTCAGATTGTGTGAATTGGATTGCAAGGAAACATCTAAAATAGAGATAAACTGACTGCACTATAACACATGTAGTAAGATCAGAGGTACACTTCCTATACCCCATGCAAGGGGGAAGGAGCCGTCCCATGCACATGAAGGCCAGCCTTGTCCCTAACACATGCCATAGGGCACTCACTAAGGACAGTTCCCTTTCCAACCTGCAATTTTTCAAAGCAGAGAGGTACAATGAGAGGTGCAATGTACAAAAAAATGTCAGATTGTGTTAGTGTTAGTCAGATGTTACTAGTAAAAGACACATTTAGTTGATTCCTAGCATACTGTAAGTTCGCCTTGACATTGATACTGAGAAAACTGTAACTGGTCTTCACTTTTTATGTTGTACAGTGCCTGAACAATTTAAATTCTAAGTATAGTGGGTTATTTTTCAAAGTCAGATTTTTTCTGGTTGGACTTTTAAAGGGGAAAAATCAGAATTTTTTCTTAGAAAAAGTCAGAAATAAAATCGACTCCAACTCAGCCGAGTTCATGTAGACCATGAGCTAGCATTTCTTTTTTAACCTGATGTAAATCAATAAAGGATGATCTTTTAACTGATAATCTACCTGAGCGATCTTTTTGACTTTGGAGTGCGCTGCAACGACTTGGATGTGTATTGAGAAAACGTCTCCCTTAGCGACAGACTCGGGGCGGCAGCACCCGGGTCACCCCGTGGAGAGGGTAAGCTGATCCTTATATTTATCGATGAGTGCAAATAACCGTTGGAATTAACGTGTGAAGGATTGTGTAATAAACGCAGGGCTCGGGGCAGGTGCACCCGGGCCAATTACTACCAATGGTGAGCGGACGTTAACCGCCATAAATCTTTGTGTTATAGAGGATCAAGCGGATAGAAATTACTTATACTAATTTAGAACCTCAGAATTGGTGTTGGGATATATTTTTTGGAGTTCATGTAGAAGTCAATGGAAGATGTCCCATTTATTTCCTGATCTGCACTGAGTTTTGTCCAATAATCTGAAGATTTTGTGGTTTGCGGGTGACAAATCTGAAAAAGTCACAGGTTTTGGGCAACAAATCCGAAAAATTCAAGCGTTTCAACAATTTTATACATTTTTTAAATTTTCTGAATTTTTAGAAATTTTCGGAAAAATTTATTGATAAATAGGGGGGGGAGTCTATAAGGATTTGGTTGGAGTAGTTTTCAGGAAATAGTGAGAACTTTTTGGATTTTGATTAATAACCCCCTTCATTTTAAATCTGTCTTGCTGCAGGTTAATTTGTAAGAAAGAAAAATCACAGAAAAAAAATCATTCCAAAATGAAATTATATGTAGGCCAAAAGTCTTTAATTAAGCAGGTGTTAAACTGACTGATCTGCATCAATGGCTCTACAACAGGGCTTTAATTAAATCTGATAATAAAAACATAATCTGCTAAAGCCGTCTATTTATTTTACATCAAACAGAGGAAAGAGAGGGGTGTTATAATCTTACTTTAATTACACTTTTCTTTCTCAGGTTGCATTTCTGGATAGCCATGCAAAAAAAATAATTACTGGTCAAATACCAGTTGAATACATGAATATGTGATGACTTCCCTTAAATCCTATGTGTCTACTTTGCTACACTGATTGTGGCATCCTCAGGACATGAAAATCTAGGCAAGCAGTTCAAATGCAAGAAAAACAATCAGATTTAGGATTCTGTTTATAAACCCACGTAAGCAGATCTGAAATCTTTTTTGATGCACTTGATTCTTCTAAATGTAAAGCTGCCTATTTTTAAAGCATCAAAAACTGTTGACTTTGATGAAGGAAAGTGAAATCACTTTTCATATGCAAATAGAAATATCAACATTGTACAGGTATGGAACCTGTTATAAAGAACGCTTGGGACCTGGGGTCTTCCGGATAATGGATCTTCCTGTAAGTTGGATCTTTATACCTGAAGTCTACTAGAAAATCCTTTAAACATGAAATAAACCCAATAGGCTGGTTTTGCTTCGAATAAGGATTCATTATATCTTAGTTTGGATCAAGTACAAGCTACTGTTTTATTATAACAGAGAAAAAGTAATTTTTTTTTAAAACTTTGGATTATTTGAATAACATGTAGTCTATGGGAGCCATTCCGTAATTCTGAGCTTTCTGAATAACTGGTTTCCGGATAAGGGATCCCATACCTGTATAATGTTAATAAAATGCAGTTCATTTATACTATTTTAAAGCATTTTTGAAGAATTATTACATTTCTGTTATTCTGTATTATTATTACTGATTTTGTTACTTGTTTTGCCAAATAGAAACTACTGTATTTAGCCTCAAATAGGGAGCAATGTCTGTGGAAAGGTCTGAAGTCTTACTGAAAGTTTAAAGTTTAAAAGAGTAAATGTCTGTTAAAAATCAGATCTTCCTAAACAAACTTAACAAGTAACACAACTGACAATTGGATTTTTGCAGACAGATTAATGCCACAAGCAGCACTCTAATCATGCATGCTGCAATGATATTCTGATTTATAGACAGAACCTGGGTGATATGTGGCATCCTTTTTATTAATTACAATATCGATGGTGTTGAAAATAAGGTGTCTATATATACCGATGGCAGTTAATGCTATAAGTTTGCGAAAATCGGATCTTGAGTATTGCTAAATGGGGGGAATGTAATAAAAGATGCATTTGCCTAGGTCTTCTAACCTGAAGCAAACAGGTGTTTCTTTCAAACAGATGACCACTCCAGTTTTACTACATGCTGATTTGTTGCTATAGGTTACTAATGTAACCCTTTGTTGGTACACTTTGGTGCAGTTGCTATGGTGATCAGGTCACCTGAGTCTTTTTGCATGAAAAATACTGGGAACTGGGATTTACAATGCAGTGCCTCAGGGGAATTCCACTAGGAAAATAAACCACACAGTTTGCATTAACTACTATAACTTTTATACAGAAAGAAAACAGGCATCTAATACACAATGCACTCCTGCACTGGAGACATAACTATCTCATCATTAGGCATCACACTTCTCTCTAATACAGTCCTTTTTATTATGATAGTCCCAATCACATCTAAAGGAGTTAATGACCACACAGTTCAAACTAAATGTCCCTTCCTAAGAGCACTTATACCAGAGGTAGCACTACCTTTCCCAAAATACCTTTACCTTTGGACATTTACAGGTTACAAACAGGACCTGTCCTCACACTTAGACAGCCCCACACTTATATCCTTGCCAATATCCTCCCTTGAGTTGCTCACTCACCGGGTGCTCTCAGAGGCAGTCACACTGGAGATTACAGTCAGCTCTGGAGCAGGATTAATCTCAACAGTGGCACCTTTCACGTCCTGTGTCTGTAGCACCTTGGCAGGAAACAAGGTGGGCTCTCTCTTTACATCTTGGTGTCACATATGGTATCTCAAAACACAGAAGTAACGCCAAGGCCCAGGTCTCAGTTCACACTTCTGCCTATAACAGCCACCTTTTGCATTGGGAGGAACCTTCCGCTACTCTTATGCTGCCAGGTCTTAATGTGAGAGAACCAAGGTGAGAGTTCTGGGCAGACAATGGAAGCATGAATGTGACAGGAATGATGGGGAAACCATAAGCTTAGTCGTGGAACAGGCTGGATCAACACCAATCAGTGCAGTACAGAATTGGGAACCAGGAGAGAAGTCAGGACACAGGCCAAGGTCAAACCAAACAGTAATGCAGTACAAAGTCAAGATCTGGAAGAATGTCTACAACAGGCAAATGCATGCAGTGAATTAGCAGAGGTAAGGGACAAGCACGGGTCAAGAACAGAAAAACTAGACAAAAAGCATACCCAGGATCTATCAGAAAATAGACCTACATTGGGCAAAGGAATCAGGACATGCCCCCTTTAAATATTTACATTTTCCTGCTCTGCATGCGAAAAGATGCATGCGTATTGAAGCACTCGTCAAACCGAATGGACACACGACCGGAAGAGGATTGCACGCAAGTAGGAGGAAGGCAGGTGTCCCTGCTGCCTCCCAGGAACCCTTACACTTGGTCTGCACTCCTGTACAGCCTCGCACACACAATGGTTCTGGCTGGATTCTGCAGCAGGGGCGCTTTTATAAACTGTGCCAGTCCACCCTGTGCATGTGGCTGTAAACCCAGGCTCTTCCTTGATCATCCTCTTTTTCCCAGATGGGGCTTCCAGCCAATCGGTCACTTTCCTGCATGTAACAAAGGCTCAGTGATTTCACAGTCAGAACAGGGGAAAGGCACGTCTGATCCCCTTCACTAGGCCTGCAGCAAACTTTGATCCTTTTATTATGTTACATCAATAATGTTCAATTTTCAGTTCTGAGAGACGCAGGTGCAGTAGTACAGAACAGTATTGCTTCAACATAATGAAAATGGTATTAGAACTAACTGGATTAGCTGATGGCTACATTAGCTGTGTATAGATTATAAGTAGTCTACACATTGACTCTGATGACATTTAGTAAAAAAAAATAGGGTAATTGATAATGGGTATAACCACTACCATGACACACCACTTATATTACAGAGGCATATATAAGTACCTTAAGATGTAGTGGAGGTACAGGCATAGTTAGTTAGGCAGGGGCAGTGTAAATGTGACCCATGTTCATCAAGGAAGCTGTTACAGTATCTCTCATCAAGGTCCACAAACAGAAATAACACTGAACAACAGCATTCTTTAAATTAAAATAAAAGCCTTACTGAAGGAACTCTCCTCTGAAACAAAAAAAAAACATGCCCTGTTTTATGTATTTACAGCTGTTTTTTAATGTTTTTAAACCCTTCAAACATTTCATATTAATTTGCAGTAAGGTCTGCAGATTGTAGGGTATGAAAGGAAAACATTGCATGTTTTGGGTAATGGTAGTGCTGCCGGGGTTAAAACCCACATCTGCTGACTTCTTCTGCATTTTTGCTTGTTTGACTAAAAAGCAGTGACTGAACTGCTAAAAGTATACTTTGCAGACCCTAAATTATTTACAATAATCTTGCATTTAACAGAAACTATACAGTACAGTGCCAACAATGCAAATTCTACACTATATCAAGCAGCCGTGAAACCATGACCATATAACTTTTTGTGTGTACTAATGAAGACTAGTTTCATGGCCCAAAGCAGCAGGGGTGCTAGTTTGGCATTTAAATCAAGCTTGTGCCATGCAACTGCCTTGGAGGTATTGTTCCCATATCAGTTTGACATAGGGAGTCTCAAGCTCCCACCCCTTAACATTTTTTGCTGCCACTTTGTTTGTTTTATAAGTGGCTGAATTACTAGGTACAGGTGCAAATTTGCCCAGTGTTTATAAATGAGCCCCAATTGTGTGGAAGGCAATAGAATGATCTACCAACAGTGTAACAACACCCCCCGCCCCATAAAACCACGATTAAACTTTTATGTGCTGTGAATTGTAAAAGACACAATGACAACTTTCTAGTAAAGTATAAACTGCAGACATTCTCTACAGTAGTATAATTACAAGTCACTGAGCCCATTAATCACATTATTTTAGGGCACTTCAAACTTCAGGGATGTGTTTAATAAACCTATACTGAAATTCCATTTCAGTCAGGAACCTACTGGGTCCGCTTTACTTCTGGGTTCCCCAACAGCTACTGTTCTATGCCCCTCGCAGCACTGGACTGGGGGGTCCGGGCCCACTGGGACTGTAGCCACAGGGGTCCAGGGACCCTGCCCCAACAACAACCCCCCCTTCTGCCCCTGGGCCCCCGGTTCCCTGTCCCAGTTGCAACCCCCCCCCACATACCTTAGTTTATCATGTTGTGGCCAAGATTGGGGCCGGGGGAAGGCAAGGTTGCAGGTCTGGGTCCATCTGAGTTTTTTTTCCAAACCTGACCCCTTGTTTTGTTATCCCCTGGACAGCTGTGGGGCAACATTAGTCTGATAATATTTACACAGCAGGTCTTTCTATCAGTTTAGCTATTTTACTGACTGTGCATTCTAAAAGCATAATTGTGCCAGATAACTGCTTTCAATCTATATAAATATCTTCTAACTTCAAAAGAAACCAAAATGTGTTTTAAAGCATTTAGCTAAATATACCACAATATTTCAGATGCTGTATCCTTGTTTGTACCTAGCAGCTGCTGTTTGTTGGCCAGTAATAATCAACTAGAACACAATCTTCCAAATAGAAAACCTGCTGCCTCTGTTATGGAATTCTCTTTTGTCAAGCCTGTGATGTGCTTTGCTCCCTTGAAAAATGAAATGACATTCCCAATGAATCACGGGGAGAAGCTCAGAAATGCAGCCACCTCAGCTCCTGCAGATGTTAAAACATCACTTATTGTGATAGGATTAAAATATGGTTGGTTTATTATACTGTTTATTGATTATACCCCATGAATAACTTTATCAGACATCCATCTTGGATGCTATTCAGCAAACGAAATGACAGGATTTAATAAAGTTCAAAAGGGGCTTTTAAATTGTTGGAAATTGGGGGCGCATGCACGGTGCCATCAGGAGAAGACGCACCTGATGTGAGCTCCATATCTCAGCCCACTTAATATAGCAACCAAAGCTATAAAAGTTCCGCCACCAAGTCTAAACTATATTCAGGGTGACTGATAACATTATGCCACAGCAGGCGACCAAGAGAAGAGGGGCAGCGCTGAGCATGCATACGTTTTTTTCAGCAAAGGAGCCCAGGCACGCCTCCGCCATCTTTGCAGGCCTCACAAGATGCGGAGCTGACCTGATGCACTCCCAACCAGAACAACAGGGACTGTCCTCCGGGGTTTCAGAAACTGGGCAATCGTACGAGTGCCTTGGAGGACCGCACAGAGGAACTTGAAGCGGCTTTACATGTTGACAGTGACGCTATAGAATTCCAAAAGGAACAGATGGCGGCAATGGAGGAAAAGATTGAAGACCTCGAAAACAGATCCCGAAAGGCTAATATCCGCTTACGCGGGGTCCCAGAGACTGAGATGGACCTAGAGCAATTCACAATGAATCTCTTTACTACTTTACTCCCAGAGACACCGCCTGAGAGACTGCAGATGGTGAGAATACATAAGGCGTTAGCTAGGCCTCGCTCCACAGATACGCCTAGCGACATAGTCCGAAAACTACAGCATGATTGCAGGCGGCACGCCAATTTCCAAGGGACCAGGATAACAAGCTATCGGCTGATATCTACGCAGACTTGGCATCTACTACTCTGCAAAAAGGAGGAAATTACTCAGCTTCAGAAGGTACAGATCAAGTACAGATGGGGCTTCCCCTTTGCACTCCATTGGCCCATCAATAACCGATTGTATTCCTTTAAGACAACGGAGGCAGCCTTACATGTGTTGCAGAAAGAGGGCCTTCTCACTCTCTCACCGACACCATTAGCAGGGAGCAGTCCGAGACCTCAAAAAGAGTGGCAAGTGGTGGCTGGCCCACGCTCACCTTCTCACCTGGGTCGAAACTCCAGCATTCCCAAACCACAAAGGCTTCGATCCCAAATGATGCCTGATAGCAGGGAGATGCCCGGATAAGTATATTTTATACCCCATGTTTCTACACATTTATGCAGGATGCGTTGAGATTGTGTAAATGGGCTTGGGAATAGATGCTGCCCACATTTCCCAGCCCTGTGGCAACACTACAGAGACACTGTATGGCCAGGACATTTTCCCCAAATTTGGGGCTTTTTCTCAGGAACTCTATGTTTCATATAATATGGATATATATATTTTCATTTTAGGTTGATCCACTGTATGCACAATTGTTTATGGTACCTTTTGTATGTCTTTTACAATTTCTTCCCATTGCAGCTAATGCCTAACTTCATGTCCCTGAATGTTTGCCATACTTGTATAACATGTTATTAGTGTCAAGGATAGGTAGCGGGTGCTGTGGAGGCTGATAGGGAAAGGGCAAGTCCTTGAGGCAGGAGCTGTATGTGCCTAGGGAACACTTATAGGGGAGGAAGGAACAGGTTGATGAGGGTGAAGAGTCAGTCTGGATCAGGTACAGAGCAGAACAGGACGGAGAGGGCGAAGAACAGGACTGGACTAGGCTGGATGAAGAGGGCGACGACTCAGGACCGGAACAGACTGGATGGGACAGGACGGTGCGAGCGTAGATCAGATCAAACTGGGGATAGAGTGCAGAAGGAGACTGGAGCAGGATAGCAAGAGAGGGAGACTGGAGCAACAAGACAGGGTACAAGGCAGAGCAGGTCAGGAAGCAGGAACAAGATGAAGAGAGTGAAAGGTACAAGGTGGAACAGGAAGCAGAAATCAGGAACAAGCAAGGCAGGTCAAGGTCGGGAATGTACAAGAAAGGGTAAAGCAAGACAAGGACAGGCAGACAAGGCAAGGAGGAATAAGGGAAAAGGGGCAAGAGCTAGAACTACCTAGTTAGGGGCACTGCCGCAGTACTAGGGAGAAACAATGTAATGCTCTGGCAAGGAGTGTTCCAAGTGCTGCCCTTAAATAGGGAAGAGTCAGCCCTGATTAGCTGATTACAACTAGGCAGCAGCTGGGTTGGGGCTGGAGAGGCCAGTCAGGCTGCAGCTGGGCTGGGACTGCAGAGGCCAGGTTACACATAGCGAGCAACCCTACAGGCTGCTCACCTGGTCAAAGGGTTAAGGCATTGAGCCAGAAACCCAAAGGTCCCTGGCTCTAATCCCAGCAATACCTGACAATTAGAGACGATTGGCCGCCACTCCTGCTGTCTCCCACACCTAGGCCTATATCATTCTGCCTGTTATGCTCCCCTTTGCGGCGGGGTAATGTTTTGCTATAATGGTTTTTTCATAGGTCCATTCCATAATGGCATTTACAATAATCTCCCATAATGTAAAGTGGTTAAACTCTCCTCGGAAGCGTAGACAAGCATTCCAATGGTATGAACGTATACATCCAGATGTGATTTGTTTGCAGGAAACTCACTTCACTAGGCAGTCATTCCCTAAATTTTTTCATCGCCAATATTCCCGATATTTTTTAGCATCCACTCCCAAAAAGAAACAGAGGTGTTGCTATCCTGATCCATAACAACTTCCCGA
This sequence comes from Xenopus laevis, assembly GCF_017654675.1. Lineage (NCBI taxonomy): Eukaryota > Metazoa > Chordata > Amphibia > Anura > Pipidae > Xenopus > Xenopus laevis. Next base: position 75,486,220 of record NC_054382.1, on the reverse strand, counting down.
TTGTAGTAACGGACATAGGTGCCGATAAAGAAGGGCAGTACTTATCCATTGCTGGTACCATATTCGAAAAATCTATTAGGATAACATCCACCTATTCCCCAAATGCTACTCCCAAAGAATTCTTTAGCAAGTCAGCTAGAAAATTGAGTGCTCAACCCTTAGATGTGAACCTGTGGTGCGGAGATTTTAATTTTCCCTCTCTAGATAAATCAGTTGCAATACCTTTTCTTAAGGAGCCCAAGGCCGCTAGAACAACCAAAAATGTTCTCAACGCATCCCCATTTGTACTCCACACTAAGGCACGAGGATACACTTTTTATTTGGCCCCCCATAAACAATATTCTAGAATTGATGCTATCTTACTCAATATGGCAATGGTGCCCAACTTAAGTGATGCCTTTATTAAAGTATGTCCATGGTCAGACCATGATCTCATGGTAGCTAAGGTTATGATACAGGGTACTCATTCTAGATCCTCTAGGTGGCGCCTTAATGAGCGCCTACTCAGCGACGTCCAGGTCATGCAAGAGTTGAAATCTACACTTACTAATTATTTCAAGGAAAATATCACGGCGGATGTAACTCCGGACATTGTATGGGTGGCCCATAAGGCAACTATATGAGGATATCTCTCATACAATATGCGGCTAGGAAGAAAAAACAGGAAAAGGAAAGGTATAGCCATCTAGAAGCTTCATTACTTTCCCTGGAAAAGCTCAACCAAAATAAACCGTCATGTCACCTGGCTAAGCGTATTAAGGCAGTTAAACAGGAATACCTTACAAATGGAACAGGTAGATAAAGCCATTAGATGGACCAGGTTTAGGTATTATAAAAACTGTAACAAACCAGACACTTACTTAGTTAACCTATTACGAACTAAATCTCAGATTAATCAGCTACCCCATATTAAAACTGTGATGGGCACCATTACCTCTAATCCAGAAACAATCAGGGATACATTCTTGGACTTCTATAGGAAACTTTATGCACAAATACATAAGCCAGATTCTCATGGTATACAGAACTTCCTTTCTCAATATCCCTTACCTACATTCTCTAAATCAGGTATAGATACGTTAAATGCTGCAATAACAATGGAGGACATTGCCTATGCGATAAAGCACCTTAAAGTCGTGAAAGCACCGGGCCCTGAAAGCACCAGGCCCCTGATAGGCCTATGGCCTATCAGCTAAATATTATAAAGTATTTGCAATATAATAATTCCTCACGTTAAATCCCTTTGACCATATTCGGGATGGTAAATCCATCCCTCAGGAATTACTTTCAGCACATATCACACTGATCCCTAAACTGGATAAGGACCCCTTACAGCCAAAAAATTATTGCCCCATTTCCTTATTGAATATCGATTTAAAAATCTTAACTAGCATTCTAGCACGGAGGTTATCGTCTCTTTTGCCAGAAGTAATACATAAGGACTAGGTTGGATTTATTCCATTTAGACAGGCTGGAGATAATGTGAGGAAGGTCCTTAATATTATACAACATGCCAAATCTACCAAAACACTACTGGGCATATTAGCCTTGGATATAGAAAAAGCAATTGATTCCCTCGTCTGGCAATATCTTAGAGCAATACTTGGCTCTGTTGAGATCAGTGAACCCTTAACTACAATACTCTCAACGTATTACTCTACCCCGTCAGCCTCCCTGAAACTACCCACTTCTTCCCATCAAACTATTGCAATACAAAGAGGTACGAGACAGGGGTGTCCATTATCCCCAGCCCTTTTTGTCCTCGCAATGGAACCGCTGGCAGAGGCTATTAGGAGTAACCAGAATGTTAAGGGCTACACTATAGCTAATATAGAACATAAGGTATCCCTTTTCACAGAAAACTTATTGCTTACTGTTACACAGCCTCTAACCACCCTGCCCAACCTCCTCCAAATCATTCAAGAGTTCTCTAAGGTCTTGGGGCTATGACTGAACCAGGATAAGTGTGAATTTCTGCCTTGTGGCATTCCCAAGAGTACCAGTAAACTTATTGAGCTCAACTTTGGGTTCCAAATTAGAGAAAAATATTTGTCATATCTTGGTATACATCTCACTACTAATATAAACAATGTATAAAAGTAATTACCTTCAACTGTGTAGGAGACTGACACACGAACTACAGGAATGGAGGCTGAAACAGATTTCATGGATAGGGAGGATAAATTGTATCAAAATGATGACTTTGCCTAGGTTGTTGTATTATTTCAGACCTCCGCCCATTGCCATCTTGAGAAGGGATTTGATAAGTTTCAAACAAACACATATGGCCTTCATACAAGAGACCAAGGATCAATAAACAAATTATGTTTTTTCACAAGACTAGAGGAGGGATGGAAGTCCCAAATTTACTTCATTATTACAGAGCAGCACACTGTGCTCAAATTCCCCCGATACATGGAGGAGCTCACGCACCTTTGTGGGTGGCCATGGAGACAAACATGGTGCAACCTTTCTCACTACAGAACTTACTCTGGAACCCAAACTTAGATATAATGCTACAACTATGGAACATACTTAAATTCAAATATCGCTTGGCATCTAAACCTTCTGGACTGGTACCAATACATGGAAACACCCTTTTTCTGCCCCTGTCTGATTCAGCCTTTAACTGGTGGAAAGACAGAGGAGTGACATCCACTCATCAGCTTACTGATGGATCTAGGCCGCTACATATGGAGGAACTTATCCGGAAATATGAGGTCCCGACTACTGAAAGCTACCAGGCGATGCAACTTTGCCGCACATTTCTGAATAAAAATCTCTAGAACTTTTTTGGAAGCTACCTGTATGACCTCCCCGATGGGTAGACATGTTTTATCAGCCATTTATAGCCATCTAAATCATGCTGTTGTACCGGAGAAACTCCAACACATGCTGGACTGGGAAAAAGACTTGGGGAAAACGTTCTCCCCGGAAATATGGCTCAAAAGCTACCTGAGAATTTTCAAAGGGAGCTATAATGTACCATAGTGGAAACCTCGCTTAAACTTTTTCATAGAGCATAGTATGTTCCAGAGTGACTTCATCTTATATATATATATCCAACTATCTCACCTCAATGCTTTATAAACTGTTCAACTAGAGGGACGGTATGGCATACCTGGTGGAGCTGTCCTACAGCACAAACCCTATTGCAAAAGATATCTCGGGTATTATCTAAACTTTTCTATACCCCTATTAATCCATGTCCAGAAGACATGCTCCATGGACATAAGCTTGAAGGCATGAATCAATCGGCACAACATTTGACACAACATATCTGCATGGCAGCGAGGATTCATATTGTGGCACAGTAGAAATCACCTTGCCTCTCTTTCCTTAAAGTTTTGGAAAAGATAGAGTTCATACAAATTAATGAGCGTTTGAAATACCAAATTGATAGCCAGTTGGAGAAATATACAGAGATATGGGACACATCGATTCTTAATAGAGAGACTTTTACACTCTTATAAGTTGGAACAGGGCAATGGGCAGAGTTCATTTTATTAGAGAATATGTGAGTCTGATATCTGGGCTTTATGACAATAGCTTGCAGTTAAAGGTAAAAATTGTGAGTGAATGGTATACCTCGTACACACAGTGGATTGATTCCGTTTATTACTTGCTTTCTCCTTATCTTTTTCTTTTCTTTCTTTTTCTTTTTCCTTCTCTTTTTCCTTTCCATTTTATTGTACCTTTTCAATGGAAAAAGTTGAAATAAATAGAAAGTTTACAAAATTGTTGGAAATTTTGATAAATTCCTTATTTCTGGCAGGTAATTGTAAAGCAGTGCAAACATTTACATTAAAGTGCTGATTACTGGGTTAATTAAGCAGATCCCTTTCTGCATCATATGACTAATCACTAGTGGTAGGAAATCCAAAGCCCCAAGAAGTCATTCAGCCCAAAAGCTGGCCACACATGATGCAATTTCTTTTTACTTTGGCCATTTTCCAACTATAATTTCATTAGTATGTGCTAGCCCGTCTGCAAAATAATTCACGTCTGCTGTAGATAAAGAAACAATATACAGAATATACAGAAAAGGACGATGGTTTCCGCAATACGATGAATAACCGAAAATTCAGGTATAGTGATGAACAGTCTTGTGGTGATTGGTACGTACAACACAAATCTTGGATTGTAAAGTCCAGTGAAACAGGGACTGATGTGACTGGCTATATAATCTCTATAAAGCTCTGAAGAATATATCAGCATTATATAAATAAAGGTTACTATAAGCAGTATCAGAATGGGGTGTCCAGAGCACCCTCCACCTTCCTCCATGTGTACATGTTCTGTGTTGTTGCTGTGATCATGAGGGGAAGCCAGGGGCCCCAACACTAACCCCAGGGTCTCCCCCATAGTCATCAGGTCCTCCTCCAATACTGCACCCCCCCTACTTCTTCCACATGCACCCATGGTTCAAGGTGAGTCTGGGTTGATGTGGCCCATGAGGTCCGGGATCCACTGGGTTTTTTCCTGGTGTATCGCTGGCACAGTCCAACCCTGACTATAAATGAATCATAAAATGGACTGGTTTTAAATAACAGCACAAGGCCATCAACCCTGCTGCACTGCATCCCTGTTAATTCAATATAAATATATAAACATCAAAATAAATGATGCTTTCCATACACTGCTCCCACTAATGAGAAAGACTGTGAAATCCTCAAATTCTCCTGGAATTATCTGGTGTTTAAATAGCTGAGTCTGCTGCTGTTTGGGAAATAATTTGGGATAAATTGTATGATGTAACAAGTTCCATGTGGCATTTGTTTATATGAGGTGACACACTTCTAAAGGGTACATTAGCTAAACTTTGACATTTCATATGTGACGGTGTGGGTTTGTGGTTGCTAGCATCGTTTATCCATAGTACAGACATGAAGGGCTTTGAAGGCTGCTATTAAATTGCTCTGGGTACTCATGATTTTACACCATTTCCATAAAATGTGTCTGCACAGGTCCAAGGCTGCTGTTGAAGGCTGCTGTTGTTGACAAGAATAGAGCATACATTGATAACAAATGTCATTGCTTACAAACATACATTACAAGGATGAAGGACCAGTCAGGCTGAGGTTGCCCCTTGCTGTTCTTTAAAAGTGATCACACACATCTCTGCCACAAAAGGTACTCTGGATCATACATTTAGAAAAACTTTCAGTTGCATAAGGATAGAGTATATAAAAAAAATTAATCCCTATGAAGTATAGTTGAATACAAAATGTGGGCACCCCTTGCCAAATTCCATACTCAATTGTCAATTTTTTAAGTAAAAAGTCAGACAAAATAATGCAAAAACCAATGTGTTAAAAAACAACATATTTGCAAATGTTAATGCACAGTTACATTTTATATCACAAACTTTTCATAGGAAGAAAGAAAATAGAACAAAAGTTTGGACAGCCTTCCACTTATAGACAATGTCTTTGAAAGGTCAATGACCCTAATTACCTCATTAGGCCTTAATAGCAATTAATAGTGATGGGCGAATTTGCTCTGTTTCGCGAAACTGCGAAAAATTCGCGAATTTTTTTGGGTGGATTTTCACAGACGTTTCGCGAATTTATTCGCTGGCGGCGAATTCGCGCCTGGCGAATAAATTCGCCCATCACTAGCCATTAAGATTTGTCACCTATTGGCTATTGTGAAGATTAATAAAATCTCTGATACACCAAACTTTGGGCTGTTACTCAACAAGCCTCTTAAAGCCTCTAAGCAACTGAGTGAGGCTCTGGAAACAAAGCTAACTGATGTGATAAAGCAAGGAAAGGATATAAGATTGCAAAACACTTCAAGCACAAAAATTTGTAATGTCCATAATGTCATCATGAAATTGTAGTTAACGGAAACTGTGGAAGTCACGGCAAGATCTGGAAAAGCAAGAAAACTTTCAGAGAGAATGTCTAGATAGGAAAAGGCCAACTTTTTTATCACAGTTAAAGACCTGCAGGAAAATTTGGTTGGCTCAGGAATGGCGTTTCACCAAGTTGTGTCTACAAACATAGTCTGCATGAAGGATTAATCAGGAGAAAGCCTTTCCTGCAAACACACCACAAATACAGTATCTAGAAAGATGCCTTTTGAAAGGAAGTGCTGTGGACTGATAAAGTATATAAGTCTTTGGCCACAATCACCAAAGGTTTGTTTGCCGAATAAAAAGGAGCAGTTAAAAACTCCCTGCCAACTGTTAAGAATGGGAAGGATCCATTATGCTTTGAGATTTTGTGGAAGCAAGTTGCTTTATTTGTGGTATTCTGGGGAAAAAAACTCCTTTTACATTCAAAATTGTTATTCCTAACTGACTGTGTCAGAGTTTTCAACCTACCAAATCATCAGTTCAGAAGCATGAGACTTAAATATTAGGCTTTTTCTGCATCACTAATTACAATGACCTCCGGCATGGGCATGTGTGTTTACAATCAAAAACAATGGAAAATGACCTTATTTGTTACAAAGTTGCTATGAAACATACCTGTTCTGGTGCTCAGCTAAGACTTGGTAGATGCTAATTAGAAAAGTTTGGTTCTCAAAGCTGCCGAGGACACAGTCCTTGTATATCCGAAACTCTGCACCAGTCACTGCCTCTCCTTCTGGAATTTGGGATATATTAAACTTGAATTCTTTATGGTGCCAAAGACGTGGTGACAACTCCTTGCCATGTTCAACTAGAAAAAAAAGAAGACAATATTTTAGTATATATATATATATATATATATATATATATATATATATATATATATATATATATAAAATCAAACAGCAATTTCGACACTCTCAGGCCTTAGAAAGGGAAAAGATTATTTATTAAAATGAACTGATGTTTCGGCTAGCACTTTATCAAATTGAAAAACATTTACTGCTGTGCAATAATTAGATAATTAGACCAAAGTAAGACATTGGCGCATGCGCAGTTGGAGCAATTTTCTCTTTTGCGACAACTGAGCATGTGCCAAAAGTCACGGAAATTGCCGATAGAAGACCTGAAGATTACCGAAGCAGCTGAAGATGTCGCCCTGTGAGCTGCGCTGGACAGAATCTGCACTGAGTGGTAAGTAAAGAGTTAGGGCCATTTAGCAAAGGTACTACTTAGGCTGGGGGGAGCAGGGAAGGGAGTCTATGTAGGGTAGGGGGGTAGAGGATTATAGTAGCAAGGGTTTGTTTCTCCTTCAAGGAAAATGGTACTGCAGTCTACATTAGCTCACAACAGATCATGGCAGTGGTGGAACTACCAGGGGAGCAGGGGGTGCAAGCGGCCAGGGCCCACACCCCCTCAGGGCCCCCCGGGCTGTACGGAGGGGGGCGGGGGCCTGGCTGCCGTCACGCACCAGGGCCCGCCCCCCTCTAGTTACGGTACTGGATCATGGAGTCTGTCCTGGGGGGTCTGTGTCAAGGCATGGGGACGTTGTCATCATATATCATTAAAGGAGGGAGAATCAGCTGCAGCAGTTGCTATGGACTACTATTAGTAGCAACTCCCTACCTTGTCAAAATGCCAGGCCAGAATATACTAAACATAAGAAGATAGAAAAAGTGAGTGGAAAAAATAAAATTACCACTTGTGCAATGAAATACTCAAAGTTAACAACACAGAGCAGAATGAGAACTGTGCAAGAAAAGGAAAAAAATAAATTTTTTAGCATCAACTTCAAGAGACATACAATTATAGTATGTCTAAGGTGCAACACATATTTTAATTTACTATCCAAATTATGTGGATAGCCGATAAATTCAGAATTTTTATAATCATAATAGAGGGCGCACCAACTAACAGGTGAAAATAGCATAGGATTTTACATGGGGTCTGCCACCTATTATATATTAACAGGACCTGGGCATGTAAGTAGTCCATTAATAAACTGGGGCATATGACAATATAATACAAATAGACAATGAGTACAGAAAATATACAACTCTATCAGCGGACAAACAGACTGGGGGTCCATATGTGGCATGGCATGGGGTCAGCCACCTCTTACATATACAAGACCCTAATTGGTAGTCCACTATACAGGGGCAAATAACACCACATAGGTCCAAAAAACATAAGAATAAAATAATAAACAGAGACAAGGGAAAAGAAGAGAGAAGAAAATAAATATAACTTAATTCATATCTATCAGTGTCAGAGCCAGCTATAAAGCACCCACCACAAGGAATGTGCAAAACCCCAAAAAGCTATACCCATGCCAAATTGTAACCCCCATATCACAATTCATATATATATATATATATATATATATATATATATATATATATATATATATATATATATATATATATATATATATATATATATATATATATATATATATATATATATATATACAGTCGGCCCAGACCTTCTCCTGGCTGACCAGCTTTTGATGCCGCCGTGCAGCGTTTTTTTACGTATGCGCATGGTTCTGTGTTTTTCGATCATGTGCGCAGGGAGTTTAGAGGTCGGGGGCCCCCGGGGACTGCAAGGAGGACCCTTTATTTTGCAGCCCCAGTGGGCCCCAAGGCTCCAGTGTGACCCTGTATTTAAATAATATAAACATGTTTATGTAAAGTCAGGAGATTGTCTAGAACCTTCAATAGTCCCAGTTTCTCAAACATCTGAAAATTTCTCCTTGGTTTAAAGAGAACTTAAGGACTCCTTTTTGTTATGCATTTTATGCACGTTTAAATGTAGGTTTTGCCCGCAAATAAAAGCATTTGCTAAAGATTCCATTATATTCTGCCGGGCTGTACTCATGAGCGTTTTGAGTTGCATTTTACTCTATTTGAGTTTCAGTGCGTTTGTTTAAATACAGCATGCTGGGTTTTCCTGCACTTGGCTTGTGTACAGCTATAAATAGAATAGAGGGTTGCATTTGGAACAGAAAAAAAACATGCTTAGTTGTGTTTAAATGCAATATATGCATTTTTCTCGCTCAGCATGCGTTTGCAAAACAAATGCCCATGTGTAAAAGCCCTAAGTGTGACAGACAGTAATTTGTGTTCATTTTTAATTTTTGAGGATTTCAAATTAGTTGAATATGCTTATTCAAAAACTTGAGTGGCTTGGTTGATTTCTTGGACAAGAATAATATCCAAAGCTATAGTGACCAGAAGAACTACAGTTAGTAATTAATTCAGACTTATATTAGATTGCAGCATACAGTTATAGTGATGACCACTAAGCTTAGCTTTTCGACAATAACCCAGAGCACAGTGATCATGGGCATTCTCACCAACCCCCAAAAATCAGAAAAGAAGGAACTGCTGTAGAAAAAGTTTGAAGGCATGGACCTTTACAGTTTTAGGGGCGTTGAACCTATGGGTTGGTACAGTAACTTACAGCATGCAGCATTCCTTGCCTTACTGATTTTCAGTCTGTAGTTCTCCTTTAACCGTTTAACTATAAGATGTTTAAAATAATGAAAAGAAATAACAAACTACTGTATTTGATTCCGAGTGAAAGAGTATAATCTGCCACACTTTCAGCAGGTTTTATGCACTAGGATCATATTAGACACCCTACAATACGTCCCTTGACCTATCAGACATACCTGTAGTGGAGAAAGTGCTTGTTTTTCCAAATGAATTAACTCATAGATTATTTTGCCAATGGAACACAGTCAGGCTTCTCTTTACTACTGGTGAAAGTGATCCCTGCATGGAGAACATTCCACAGATCCTTCCTACTGTTACACAGATGCCTGGAACACACAGATTTGCAATGCTCTGCAACTTTGTTAAACAGCCAAAGAGAATAGGCTGTTCAAAAACAGTGCATTATTATTATCTTTGGCTGGCATGTTTTCTTTTTGTTAAGGGTAATACAAAACATACAATATAAGCCTGTTTTACTGACATGTCCATATTTTGACAGTATTTTTAAATAACATAATTTGCTTTAAAAATACAGAGACTATCACCCTGACCAAGTTGGTTTTGTTCCAGGCCGTCAAGCAGCGGACAGTATTCGTAAAGCAATAAACTTAGTCCATTTAGCGCCAAGAACAACCTCATCTTCCCTTCTAGTCTCCTTGGACGCGCAAAAAGCGTTCGATAGATTAGACTGGACATACATGTTTGCAGTCCTAGAAAAGGTGAATCTCCCTACGCCATTCCTTCAGGGACTTAAACAGCTCTATACAGCACCCTCGGCTAGAGTATCTATCATGGGCCTCCAATCAGACCTCATCGAAATTAAGGGGGGTACACATCAAGGGTGCCCAATGTCCCCATTAATATTTGCTTTATCGCTAGAACCTTTAGCCCACGCTATCAGACGCAACCCTAACGTTAAAGGCTTTCAACTAGGGGATAAAGAGTACAAAATCAACCTCTTTGCTGATGAAATCTTACTGACCTTGACATCACCCCAATCTACTCTACCTAACCTCCTACAACTACTGGAACGCTTTCAAAAAATCTCGGGCTACAAAATTAATCCAACAAAATCTCACGCCCTCCCCCTGCAAATGTCTGACTCAGAACTAAAACTAATGCAACTTAACTTTGACTATAAATGGGACACTAACTCCCTTGCATACCTGGGAATCCATCTAACCCCTACATATGACAGACTATACACAGCCAACTACCCACCACTAATAGATAAGCTCAAAAAAGACTTAGCCACCTGGCATACATACAATCTCTCGTGGTTTGGCAGAATAGCGGCGGTCAAAATGACGCTGCTACCGCGTCTTTTATACTTATTTAGAACTCTGCCAATCCACTTCCCTGAGAAAATGGCCACATCTTTACAGAAAGCTATATCCAACTTTGTATGGGGAGGCAAACGCCCGCGCATTAAAGCGACTATTATGACAAAACCCAAATCGGCGGGAGGCTTAGGAGTTCCCCATGTATATCGGTACTATATAGCAAGCAGACTGGAGGCTATGGTCAACACGCATACGCATTCGGGAGAGCCCTGGAAGGAAATAGAAAATTATTATGCAGCCCCTTTGAATCTAGCTCACCTTTTTTGGATGCCCAAGAAAACCAGGAAGACCCCCCCGGATCTCATGCCTACATCGCGTCAGGCACTAGACTTATGGGACAAAATAGCATTCAAAATGAATCTAAGCTCCCCCACCTCCAGATGGATGCCCATTATAATGAACGTATTTTTCTCCGTTTTAGCAGTCTCTATGGAACCTGTGCTAAATCTTGTACCCCTACCCTCATTTCTTCTTTCCTCCTATACCCACCCTCCCCCCCTACTGGTTTGACGTATGATACAAAAATACAGAGACTATGAGAAAATCTGTTAAAATTCAGACTAAAATCTAGCCATGCGCCCAAAATATAGCAGTACAGAAAACAATCAACTGTACATGACATTACCATGTAGCAAAATGTTATTCTTGACAAAGGAAGGGTTATGCCCCAAAATGTTCAATTTTATCACAAGCCAGCCTGTGGCTCAATAAAATTGTCATGTGAGTACCGTTCCTGCTGTTACTCAAAATAATGCAACAATTTAGCATCACGTAATATGCTATCCTATACTAAGGGGGTTATTTATCTCAATATCGGTCCGAATTTATCTCAATATCGGCTGCAGCAAACTCCGATCTAAACCGCTCGGTTATTAAATTTTCCCGAAAATTTGCTTTGCAGGAAAAGCTCAGATTTTCACTATATTTTCGTGAATTTTCCCCCGAAATCTCCGAAAACATTGTGAAATTGCCCGAAACCCCCGACACAACCAAAAATCAATGGGACTGTACCCATTGACTTTTATGCAACCTCGACAGGTTTGAGATGCCGTGTTTTTATATTCTGGCTTTTTAGCCCTCGGGTTTGATCAATTCCGAAAAATTTGTGATTTTTTTTAAAAGTCTGATTTTATAAAAAAAATCTAAAATTTTTCAGATTTCGGGGAGTTTTGGGTATTCGAAGCTTAGTAAATAACCCCCTAAATGTGACCTGACAGCTGTTAAAACATTTTCAGATGTCTACAAACTATGATTTTAGCATGTTATCGAATGACCAATTCTAAGCAACTTTTCAATTGGTCTTCATTTTTTGAAATAATTTTTTGATTTGCCTTTTTCTTCGGACTCTTTCTGTCAAGGCCTAGCTGCACTAATATGTAGGGGTCAGGACCAAGGAGGAAGCTGTAAGAGGGGTTAAGAGATTTCATAGTCGTATCCAGGCAAAAAGGTCAGGGCAGGCAGAGGAAAACTTGATCAGGAACAAAGCTGGAGTTCAGGGACCCATGAATCAAGCACGAAAAGAATTTTGGAGCACCCAGGAGCTTTACAAAGAAATACCTATTTACAGGCACTTTTTTATTTCACATTTTGACGCTGATATGTGGCGTGATGATCTCATGCTTTGCGACATCATAACATAATAAGGTGACGTCATACACTTTCCTGCTTTTAAATGGGGGTCACTAACCCCACCTAAAAAACAAATGCTATGTAAGACTACAAATGCATTATTATTGCTCCTTTTTATTCAGACCCTCTCCTATTCATATTTAAAGTGATACTGACACTAACATTTTTCTTTTCAAAATGTTAATCTACTTTTAGTTACTTATAGGTCATGTTGATTGTTTTTAGCTGATAGTTCTGCTTTTGTTAGTAATTGTTCCAAAACCTGACTGTTTTGCCAACCTGAATGTCTCTTCTTAACCTGTCAGTTGGAGTTTCTAATGCCAACGGACTACTGCTGCACACATATGACAGCCCCCTCATAGAGGAACAGGGTAGTAAGAAAGGTAATGTAAAAGCATCAGGCAAATACTTTTATGGCAAATTATAAATAGCATTCAAAGACAATGTTATGATAGATAATAAAAAAGGTTGTATTCTGTTGTCAATATCTCTTTAAGTCTCCTATTCAAATCACTGCATGGTTGCTAGGGTAATTTGTACCCTAGCAACCAGTTTGCTGAATCTGCAACCTGGAGAACTGCTGAATTAAAAACAAATAATATTGTCTCCCCGAATTTCACTCTCTACATCATACTAAAAGGTAACTCCAAGGTGAACAACCCCTTTAAGATACTCATTGTCAGTGCAATCTCAGAATGGCCAGCTTTTGTTTATAACTAAGACCTTGTATATTAGCTTTTTACACAATATCATTAATAAGAACTTTGTGACTTTTAAGGCAGGAAACATTCTCTTAATGAATATGACCAATATGCTGTTTTTATAATACTATATAACATGTTTAATAATCATATAGTATAGAAATCAGCAATATACTGAGTTTAAGCAATTATTAGAGAATTTAATAAGAAGGTTGTTTCTGAAGAACTTCAGCATTTTCCTGTGGTTTATTTTCTGTGCATCCTACAAACACAAATTACCACTGTTTTGCCAAAGCTGGAACTGTCTAGACCAGTGATCCCCAACCAGTAGCTCACAAGCAACATGTTGCTCACCAACCACTTGGATGTTTTGGTTTTTTTTGGTTTGGTTTTTGGTCTCCTGTTGGCTGCCAGTCCACATAGTAGCTACCAAATAGCCAATCACAGCCCTTATTTGGCTTCCCAGGAACTTTTTGCATGCATGTGATGCTCCCCAACTCTTTTTATTTTTGATTGTGGCTCACAGGTAAAAAATGTTGGGGACCCCCGGTCTAGAGACTACTCAGCCCTATTTATCTACCTTTGGTTCATGTCACTGTCCCTCACACTTTCCATTACAGTAGATTCCTGATTTTACATTCCTGGATTTTACATTTCCCTAAAATTGATGCTGTTTTGTTGCTGTCCCATTCAGGCAAGCTGAGTTTTTTCATTCCTGGATTGAGCCTTTTTTTCTCGAATTTACACCAATTTAATTTGGTCACCTGGAAAATGTAAAAATATTGGGTTTCTACTGTATTTTCATAATCTATCCACCCATTTGAGCCTACCTCTTTGCCCTGTTATAATACATTGCCTGCGTGCTGCCACTAGAGGCATTCCTTTAGCTTTGCTCTGCATTAAACATGATATACTCTGTATTTTGTACTGCCTGAGTAAAATGTATAGTGATAATTCCATTGGGCTGCAAATCTAAATCATAACAAATGCAGCAAGAATGTCAACAACTGTGGGATGAAATTTCTTGAATTTTATGTGCCAAAATTTACGTTATGGAAGTATAAATAAGAAGCAGAAAGAGTAGATCATTACTGTGTTCAGTTCCATTCCTTAATCATTTCTGTAAAGGTTTTTTACAATTGCTACTGTGGCGCACAAAACATTAGGTAAATGCTGGTTTTAAAAAGTGCTTTTTAGACATTCATAAAAAACACAACACAGGATGATAGAACTTTGGTCTAACTGTGGTTTACTTTATGGAAATGATCTGGGTAACATTTTTTGGACAAATAATTGCAAATGCAAAAGGTATGGGTTCATTGATGTACATGATAAGCAGATAGCCCTGTTAAATATTCTTCAGTGCTTTACAAGCAGGGCTGTTGTTGGTTGCAGCAAATGACATTTCATGGAATTGGGAAGAATTGATATTTATTTATTGATGCACAAATGATATACAATAATAGACAGAGTTCTAAAACTGATTATCTTCTGTAGCCATGTAATCCAAAGAGAGGTCCTGTTGGTGAAACCATCGTTTTTATCACTCCAACAATAACATGAACTATGGAACTGCATAGAATACATGGCAGAAAACTTGCATGGCTATTTCCTTATAATGGAAGGTTACTTAATATGAGGAGCATCCTGCAGCCACTGGATAGCACTCACGTTGATTTGTGAACAGTGGCCCTTTTATGAGGATCAACCACATTTAAAAGGCGTTAAGCAAGCAGAAAAAGTCAGGTGTAAAAAGCAGCAGCAGGCCACAATGAATTTTAAATAAAACAACTCAGATGCAGTTGAACTGCATATTTTCAGCTTTAATTCAGTGGGTTGAATAAAAAGATTGCATAAAAATGTGAGGCACTAAAGACTTTTTTTAAACACAATCACTTCATTTCAGGGGATCAAAAGCAATTAGACAAATTAAAAAACTGAAAATAAAATGTTCATTTCTAATACTTGGTTGAAAACCCTTTGCTGGCAATGACAGCCTGAAGTCTTGAACTCATGGACATCACCAGATTCTGGGTTTCCTCCTTTTTAATGCTCTGCCAGGCCTTTACTGTAGCGGCTTTCAGTTGCTGTTTGTTTGTGGGCCTTTCTGTCCTAAGTTTAGTCTTCAACAAGTGAAATGCAGCTCAATTGGGTTCAGATCAGGTGACTGACTTGGCCATTCAAGAATATTCCACTTCTTTGTTTTAATAAACTCCTGGGTTGCTTTGGCTGTATGTTTTGGATCATTGTCCATTTGTATTATGAAACACCTCCCAATCAATTTGACTTCATTTAGCTGGATTTGAGCAGACAGTGTCTCTGAACACCTCAGAATTCATTTGGCTGCATCTGTCCTGTGTCACATCATGAATAAACACTAGTGTCCCAGTGCCACTGGCAGCCATGCACGCCCAAGCCATCACACTGCCTCCGCAATGTTTTATACATGATGTGGTATGCTTTGGATCATGAGCTGTTCCACACCTTCTCCATACTTGTTTCTTGCCATCATTCTGGTAGAGGTTGATCTTGGTTTCATCTGTTTTTACACAACGGTGAAATTTCTCAGATGGGTTTTTTCTGTTTTTGCAGCTTAAGAATGGCTTGTCTCACCTGCATGGAGAGCTCTTTTGACTGCATGTGGTCTGTTCACAGCAAATTCTTGCACATACAAGCACCCCCCTGTCAAATCAACTCCAGGGTTTTTATCTGTTTGACATAACAAAGGAATTGCCCACACCTGCCCATGAAATAGCCTTTTAGTCAATTGTCCAATTACTTTTGAGCCCCTGAAATCAAGTGGTTGTGTTAAAAAAAGGCTTTAGTTGCTTTTTTCATGCAATCTTTTTGTTCAACCCACTGAATTAACACTGAAAGTCTGCAGTTCAACTGCATCTGATTTGTTTCATTTAAAATTCATTGTGGTAATGGACAGAATCAAAATTAGAAAAAAGTTGTCTCTGTCCAAAGATTTATGGACCTAACTGTATATATAGGTATTTGACAGAGTACAGTAAGGAGTGAAGTTAAGGCAGGTGCTACGTCCTGACATCAGGAAGATGCCAATACCAGATACAGCTTCCCCAGGTTAAAAGAGAACTAAATCTTAATTAAAGAAGTAGTGTTGAAATGTACATTATGCTTCTGGTTTCTGTACCAGCCCAAGGCAACCACTGCCTTTTAGAAAAAAAGATCTGTGACTCTGAAGATTCTTCAGTAGCTCCCCATCTTATTTCCTGCTGATTCATTGCACATGCTCTATGCTGCTGTCAATTACTGAGCTCAGGGACCAACTCACAATTTACTGAATATATATAACATAAATGTCAAAATATGAGGAGTATTATAAAATAATTCACATTATTGGGTACATGGCAGCTCAGAAACCAGCATAATTAGCATCAGGCCTTAATAATCAGCCCTGCTGTAGCATCAATTTATATTACAAGCCAAACTCATTTTATGCTTGATAATTTATGACAACTCCTAAGCTTAGCTTCTCAACAGCTGCTCAGAGTCCACTGAGCATGTGAGGCCTGGATCATTACTACTATAGAGATGCTGAATCTTTAGGCTGGTTCAAAAAATTCAGCATCCAGTATAAAATATGGCATTGATAGCCATACTCATTTTTAGGGTTTAGTTCTCCTTTAATTCATAATGTTCAAATGTTGAAATATAGTTTTATAATTAAATATAGCATGTTCCTTTAGCAATGCAATTGAGACAAGAAAGCGAGAGGTATATGAGAGTTATAATTATTTTAATTAGGAGATAAAGTAAGCCTGGGCAATAGTATTCTCTCTCATTCCTCTTAATTGGATAGTTGTATCCAATGGAGCTCCTTTCGTTTTAGAAAAGTAGTCAAAATATTTCGTTGAAAAAACTGAAAGGTAAATGAAACTAAAGGAGTCATTCTCGATTCAAATACTAGAGCACTGAGGGGTACACAATCATGCCAATTAGAACTCATGTTACACATAATTTACATTTAGAACACTGCTGAACTTTGCACCTTATGAGAGATTTTGAAAGCTATGCAAGTTGGGGGCAGGGTGCAGGTGAAAGAGGGGATTCTGGCCCACTCCTAATGTCTACAGTGCTTTTATTGCAGCGGCAATATATTCTATTGGACGGTGCAGGTCTCCTAATAAACTGTATTTGGCATATTCTTGATTACTGAAGTTGTTACACAGGTGGCACTCTTTAAAAGAAGACTAGGGATGTAGCGAACCGCCGATAATGTGTTCGCGAACGCCGTTCGCGAACACCGGCAAAATTTGCGAACAGTTCGCGAACAGTTCGCGAACTTCGAACATCCGAAAATCGTTCGATTCGAACGATCGAAGGATTTTAATCGTTCGATCGAACGATTTTCGTTCGAATCGAACGAAAATCGTTCGATTTTAGCGATCGAATGGTCGAATGATCGAACGATTTTGACGTGAACGCCTATTGGCGAACGTCGCGCGACGTTCGCGAACTTGCGGCGGACGCGAACAGCCGATGTTCGCGCGAACAAGTTCGCCGGCGAACAGTCCGCGACATCCCTAAAGAAGACATAATCGTTCATAAATGCATAATATTTCCAAATGGATTGCTTCCTTGTTTCAATGCAAACTCTCAGATAATATCTCTGCTAATATTGATAATAATAATCTCTCTGATAACAATTTTGGAAGTCCTTGGCTGGAAATGGCACCTCTCATTTCATCCAGTAGTAGATGATACCACAGTAACATTCAGTGCATGAAGTTCAAATGCTGCTCGATTGTGTTCAAATTATTAACCCTATACCAGTGGGGAAACCCCACTATGTGTGGGGGTTAAATGTTTTTCCTTCTGACCTCAGAAGAGAGCAATGGTTGTCTGCATTTAATTTTCAAACCACATTTCATCCTTTTCCGCCTGCACATGACCACAAAGAAAAACAATGTTCGTGCTGCACATTCTTTTCTGATTCTTTTGGGTTCATTGTTGGTTTCTGTTAGGAACAGCACTTGTTCATGTAGCCAGAAGTATGGATGTTCAGTTTTATAGGTCCTCACACAAAGAGAACTGCCATTAAGGTCTCATTTATGTTTTTCTCTCCAGTCCAATCAACATAACATGGAGATTTTTCTCTAGTGTTAACATGTGTCAACTTGTATTTATTCTTGTTCATAGCGCATCTACTCCATTCTGGCAAATGCCTCAGTGTCTTTAAGACTAACTTGACCTTTACCGTATTGTTTAAAGGGTAGGCACTCAGTACTCAAGGCAGCAGTAGTAAAAACAGATCTTTATTGAAGTACAAGTATGTAAAACAGCCATACTCGTTTCGTGTTCTCACAACACTTAATCATAGTCTATGATTAAGTGTTGTGAGAACACGAAACGCTGTTTTACATACTTGCGTTTTCATTAGACAGTCAGATCAATGTAGTTGTAACATGCGATTTCTCCTTCACTTCCGTTATATGTAAAACATCCGGCACGTCGCATGCATTTAGTCATGTAGTCCTGCCCTTAATGTCAACAGCAACATGCTAAATAGATAACCCAGTTAATTAACAGGTGCCAGCCATAAGCACAATACTAAATGATACTTGCGATATTCGTGGAGGAATCTTTTTCTATTGCTCAAAAATTCCACAGAGACCTGACAAATATGAAAAAAAAAAATCATGAAAAAGAAAAGAACTGCAGCTGTCTGGAAAGTAAATTAACATCTGTAAAGAGCCACAATCCACCTACACCAAAATCAAGAGGAATCTGAAAGAGAGATTTTCTTGAGGTCTGTGGGGACATAGTTGTAAAAGTCATATTTCAGCACTACTCAACTGTTTTCTTACACTCTTTCGGGGAGGAAATTTAACTTTATAATTTCAATTGTTGAAGAATCATATTAAATGACACATAAGTGAATAATCCTAACAGTGTTACTTTCACGTGTTTTCATCAGTCATATTTATGAACAGGACAAAATGTGCCAGCAACACAAAGCAAGCAGAATCCTAGCTTCAACTCAAAACAAAAATGATATGAAACTTTTTAATGACGTGTCTAAAAATGATGTTGACATATTAAGAGGACATAATGGACAGCTACCGGGTGGATCTTTTTTCACCTAGAAAAGATCAACACACCCCTTTAGATTAGAGAAATTGGACTTTTATTAAAAGTAACGGGGTGGTTATTAGGTTTTGGAATGCCCTGCCTGGTTATGTTGTGATGGCTGATTCTGTTAATGCCTATAAGACTGGCTTGGACGATTCCTTGAACAAGCTTAATATCCAATGCTATTTCAATCTAACAATCTGCAGCCAGTTAGTACAGATGTTGTTATATATAATTATATATGTGAATAGATAGGTCTGATCATTTAAAAGGGATAAAACTTAATGGAAGCTGTTTTGTTTTTTTTCAACAAAGCTTAACTATGTAACTATATAGGGTGAACCTATCTCAGCCAAAATATAATATAAATAATTGAGTGAGTTGTGACTTGGGTTAGCAGCAGGACTTGGATTTTTACTATTGAGTGCTACTATCATATCTACCAGTAGGTGGGGCATGAGATCTTCTAGCAATGCAGGTGTCAGGGAGCTGTTATCTGGTTACCTTCCCATTGTTCTGTTGATAGGCTGCTGGGTGGGAGAAAAGGATGTGTCTGATATCACTCCAACTTGTAGTGCAGCAGAAATGAGTGACTGAAGTTTATCAGTACACAAGTCATATGACTGAGGGCTCCTGGGAAACTAACAACATGTTTAGCCTCAAGATTTCAAAATGAAGGGGGTTATTTATTACAGTCCGATTTTTTGGCATTTATTAAACCCAGAGGCTGCTTAAAAACCAAAAAAAAAAAACCCCATCCCAAACCTGCCGAGGTCATATAGAAAGAAGTCATGATTTCTGCTGGGTTTTGTACAATAATCAGAAGAATTCAAGGTTTTTGGGCCAATAATCAAAAAAAATCGGAGTTTTTGGGTGTCAAATCAAATATAAGATTTTTTTTTTCCAGCACCAGATTTTTTTACTGATAAATATGGTAAAATGTGGACGATAGTTTGGTCGATATGATTTTAAGAAAGTAGAAATTTTTGGATTTTAGTAAATAACCCCCCAAATATACAGTAATCTGTGTATAATATATATATATATATGTACTATTATATATATATATATATATATATATATATATATATATATATATATATATATGTAATTAGGAGCACTCACAGGTATTGTGAAATAGAAGTTTTATTGGAGTTTTACAGACTACCCCACATCAACGCGTTTCGGTTCTCTCTGAACTGTTCAGAGAGAACCGAAACGTGTTGATGTGAGGTAGTCAGTAAAACTCCAATAAAACTTCTATTTCACGATACCCGTGAGTGCTCCTAATTACATTTATACATGCTCTTTTTGAGGAGCACCCGGGACTTGATGGATTGGTGGTGAGTGCCGGTTAATAGTATGACTATATATATATATATATACTGTATATATGTAATAGTATATATTATTGTATATAGTATATTGTGATGTTGCTGGGCTACGGATTTATATATACTTCCACCCTTGATTATGTTGGAAGATAGTGAGAGTTATAGCCCAGCCACCATTAGGTAAGCAACAGTTTTTAGTGTTTTTCATGAAAATAGAAAATATGACTTCATTTTCAGAATTCTTTTTGTTTTTTCAAGTTAACAGGCAGAGCTGTAGTCACTGTTTGTGCTCTTCTCACTAGTACTCTTATAAAGAACTATTTGGGGCCTCCAAAGTATACACTGTGATAAAATATGAAGATTTCTTATTTTTGGTCAGTGTCCATTCTACATAGAATAACCGAAACAGTGGGGTACCATGGAGACACACCTTTAGAAGTTTGGTAAGTTTCTACAGACAGAAACAAAAAGAATACCTCTCCAACATAAGCAGCCTTTGTATTATTTAAATCTATAAATAAGTGTCCTCGCATAACCTTATGTCTTCTTGTGCTGCCAGGCATCATGCGCACCCTGGATAGCATATGATGTGTAAGATCATAGTCAGAGTACCATAAGGAACTGTATAGAGAGTAAAATGTGCATATCACATATCTGTCAGGTGCACAGAACCCGTCTATTGTAAATCCGCCATAAGCAGGCAATCAAGGCTTCTTAGCAGCTTACATTTCTAAACTCTTAAAGAAAAACTAGTCCCCATCTAATAGCCCCCATTCACCCAACTTTCTCCCTGCATAGTCCACAATTTAAAAAATTGTTGCAGAAAGTCGCACAGACCTTCCCATGCAAAGTAGCACAGTGGAGCTTATGATCACCATCTTTGGTAACTTCGGATCCTCTTCCCTTCGACTATTTATGACGCTTTCCAGCGCATGAGTAGTAGACTTTTGTCCAAAATGCTCTGCACCTAGGGTTTTCCAGATAACAGATCTTTCCATAATTTTTATACCAAAAGTCTACTAAATAATAATGTACACATTAAATAAACCAAATAAGCTGGTTTTGCTTCCAGTAAATATGAATTATATCTTAGTTTGGATCAAGTACAGGGTACGGTTTAATTATTACAGGGAAAAAAGAAATGCTTTTTAAAAAACTGGATTACTTGTATAAAATGGAGTATATGGAAGATGGCCTTTCCATAATTCTGAGCTTTTTGTTTCCAGGTAATACCTGTATACATTAAATATGAAATATGGATTTTATGCTTATGCTTAACCGTTCTAATTATATTTCATTTGCCAGAAGCATGTCTATATAGAAATACTTTAAAAAAATATATATAGTTTACTTGTAATTAATGTTCACTTGTATTACCCAATTTCAGTCTGTGTAGAGGTATATAAACCAGAATAGGGATACTAAAAACAAGAAAAAGCAGTAAAACCCCACACTACCCTACTAAAATTAATTGAGATCTAATTATATAAGTGCTTAGTGCTATTATAAACATAGGCTTAGTTCTCAATGAAATTTAGCATCAACATACTGTACAATTGATGGTATTTCAATCGATTGTGTTATATATAAATTATTAAAATGATTAAGGTGCTCAAGTGCTACAAATCAAGTGATGTGACCGGCAATAAAATGTATCTACACACAATTGATGAATAATCTAAAAGTTCATGGTTCTTATATGAATTAAATAAGGTGCTAATGCTATAGTTATAATTTTAAAGTGAGTTCATGGTATCAAACAATTAAAAATAAAGCGTCAGCAATTCATGAATAAAAGTTAGAAATCAGAAAATAGTATAGAGGTGGAGTTGTCCCGTAGAAACTAGCTGCGTTGTTCTAAGCCCTTGGACACCACAAGTGGGAGAAAGGCAGAACACTAAGGACTGTGGTCTTGTTACTACATTTAACTGTCTTGTAAGGAGAGCTAACTTTGCTATAAAACCAACAAATCCTCAGTGCCTTAGAGATAGAAGAGAGAGTAAAGGAATGAATGCTGTGCTAGTAGCGCTACAATTCCATTAAATTTCTCTAGATCCAAGATTCAATTAAAGTTTAAAAAGGTAAGATTTCAATAATAAGCTTTTTTTTTTTTTTTAAAGGGTTTGAAGGCTAACTTACACTTTATCACGGGAAAAAAGTTTTATAGAAAAAAAAAATAAATAGAAAATACTGCAAGTCTAAAAAACAAAACAAGTAGATTTGATCTCATAGTTTGTTTTGCTCTGTTGGGTCCCTGAAAGAACCAGAAAGGCGGGGTTAGTATGAAAAGAGCCAAAAAGACCTCCATTGTACATTAAAGACAGGAAAATTCCTGCCCCCCTCTGTTACATTTCTGGACTACATCCTATAAAAAGCATTTAACCCTTGATAATATTTTGTAATCCTTTGCAGTTCAGTAACACTTGGGTTGTGTCATACTGCCCCTTTAAACAGCAGGTATTCACATACTTCATGCAAGGTCCACGTCAACCTAATCTTTATGGTTCTCGGGTTTAGTTACTCTCCTATAATCCAGAATAGTAACAGCTGTTGTTGCAGACATCCTTTGTCTGGCTGCTGAGCGTTATTGCCTGCAATTCAGGATGAACAAATTGACTTCTAAATTAAGTTTGCAGGTCTCTGCATAATGGCTCGATCTGTGTATGCAGACGAGTTGAAAAAAATAGGCTGAATCAGGGCACCAAATGTACCTGAGTGTAAAATCATTCAAAAAGTGTAAATTATCTAATAGTCTATCTAAAGTCTATTTTCACCTTTGATACTATATTATACTATAATCTGTTAAGTAATAGTCCATAAAAATTAGAAAAAGTATGTCTGTGCAAGTGTTTACATCTTCTGGAAATCTTTAATACTGTGGATCATAAAATTTACATCAGTGGCAAGAAGAACCTGCTGTAAGCACCACAGATCAAAGATTCTACAACATGTTGCATTTGGAGTTGTGGGAATTGTTTCCATAGTTACCATTGCTATTATATTTGCTAGTGTTTCTATTGCTACCATATTTCTTGTTTTTCCATAGTTACCACTGCTACCATTATTACTACTGTTTTCATTCTTACCATTGCTACCATAATTATTATTTTTCCATGGTTTCCATTGCTACCATAGTTACTATTGTAACCATAGTTACCAATGCCACCAGTTATTATTTTTCCATGGTTACCATAGTTACTATTGTTTCCACATTTACCATTGGTAACTTTTGTAGCAATGGAAACAATAGTATCTATTGTAGCAATAGTAACTATGGAAACAATTGTAGCTATGGAAACAATAGTAGCTATGGTAGCAACGGAAACAAAAGTGACTATTGTAGCAATGGTAACTATGGAAACAATAGTAACTATAGTAGCAGTGGTAGCAATGAAATCAATAGTAACTATGGTAACTATGATGACAATAGTAACTATAGAAGCAATGGAAACAATAGTAGCTATGGTAGCAATGGTAATTATAGAAACAAAAGTAACTATGGAAGCAATAAAACAATAGTAGCTATGGTAGCAATGGAAACAATAGTATCTATGGTAGCAATGGAAACAATAGAAGATATGTTAGCAATGGAAACACTTGTAGCTATGGTGGCAATGGTAACTATGAAGATAATAGTAATTATGGTAGCAATGGAAACAATCATACATATGGTAACAATGGTAACTATATTAACAATAGTAACTATGGTAGCAATGGAAACAATAATAACTATGGTAGCAATGGTAACTATGGAAACAATAGTAACTATGGCAGCAATGGAAACAATAGTAGCTATGGTAGCAATGCTAAATATGGAAATAATAGTAACCACTTTACTAAAGTCAAGTTCACATCTGATAAATATCGGGCACCAAATTGTTTAGAGGCCTCTTAGCACACATATTTATCTTCTATTGCTTTCACAAAACCACAGGAAAATCAAATGGGAAACGGGAAAAATCTCAAAACCATAGGAATTTGTTTTCATGTGCTTTTGTGAGTGTGAGTGAGTTGTATGGTCCTAGAGACATCTTTAACCTGTCCATATTTATCTTCCCAATTGCATGCTAATCATACTTTATTAATGAAGTTAAACATACAGAGAGTGAGCCATGTTGCTCAAATCACTATATAAATAGTATTTTTTATTTCCTTTTTTTCTATAACAATAAAACAGTACCTTTAACTTGATCCTAACTAAACTACATGAAGCTATATTGGTGGTAAAACAATACTTTTATTAAATGTTTACATTTTTTATAGTAGCCTCAAGGTATTGTGATCCAAAAAAACTCCTTAGTAAAAAAAAAAAGTCCAGAGCATACCAGTTATATGATCCTATACTTATACATAAATACATATATATATATACAGTATATCAATCTTGCAGTGTTTGCATGTGCATTATCTGGTCAAAATAACTACAAATAAACGATAACTAATAAACTATAACTATAAATAAATGTGGTATGTGCAACCTTAATACGTGTTATTCTAATTTAATTATGTAAATCTGTCTCATCTTTTCTATAGATTACATAAATGGTGCATGTTAATCTGGAAATAGTTAATTTGTCTGAGCACAGTCGTTCCTTTAATTTAATTAAATTTAACTTCTATGATAATTTAAACAAAAGGAAGACCCAAAGAATAAACTTTGCAGTTCTAATTACAGCAGAAATATTATGTCTTATTCAATACTAATAAATATTCAATACTAATAAAACTGTTCCATTTCACCTTTGTCTTGAGAAAACATTTTAACTTCTTTTCGTCCCAGTGTGGAAAATGAATTTAAACTGAGGAGATTCAGGCGTTAACTTTACAGTACAGGCTACTGCCTACTACACTAGTTACCAATAAAATTTAAAACATTTGAGCTTTTTAATAGAAGTTTGTACGTGTATGTTTGTAATTGTGTGGTTTCATCATTGTTATTGGAACATTTTTAATGGTTGTTGAGGGTATGATGCATACGCTTATGTCACTTTAGGTTTTGGGAGACTTATGACTGTGCTTTGCTAATTCTTCTAAGCACAGTTCCAACACTCAGCAGCTGTGTTTGTTCGAAATTAACACAGACTAATGGACAGATTCCAGTGGCCTTTTGGAACAGTCAGCGCACTTTATAACTATGCTCCCATCCATAAACTTGCCACTGGTAATGTCCAAGAGCTAATATCCATATGCTGGCATCACAGTACTGAGTAAAACATCGTCATACTATGTGGTCAGCATGTTGTTTTATAGCAATTTCATGTATGGGGAGCTCTCATTTCCAACTTGGAAACTGCAATCAGACTGCTACTGCTATCACTAATATGGATATCAAGTCAAGAAGACCAGGGCAATTAAATACTTGCATTCAGCATCAAACTCAGATAGACCTACAGGGCATAATTGAACACAAAGAACATAAGATTAAAAAAATGAGAGGGGCGTGGCTTGTCGTCAGCACTGAATGGCAGCATAGTCTCCCTGTCTACTCTCCCTGTGAGCACCTAACAACCTGCATTTGAAACCTGCAAAGATGAAAAAGCATGCTAAGAACCAACAACATACTCCCAAACCCAGACCTAGCAAAATCGCTAGGGAATTACATGATCCAGACAAGTTTTTTGATCCTGTTGATAGAGACACAAGATTAAAAAAAATGAGGTTCCATTGGAGACCTGTAAAATTCTCTCCCTAAAGGAGCTGTACTGGCAGATACATTACATACTTTCAAACAGGGTCATTTGCCATTTTAGTAAATGAGAAAATACCAGTGATGTGCAAATTTGTTCTGTTTTGCTTTGTGAAAAATTCACAGATTCACGGTGTCAATTCACGGGTGACAAATAGGATGCAGAGTCAGAATTGTCGCAAATATATTCACCAGTGGCGGAATTCGGAAAAAAATTAATTCGCCCATCACTAAATACAAGGCAACGTATTAATACTCTAGTAAGAAGTTATTCTTGGAACTGGTTTTATTGTTGTTTTGGAGTCCAGAAGGAATCAATTCCCCTCTTATGGCAAAGATGCATCCCAGGAAAATACACCTATTGACACAGGAGAAACTTGAAGCTACCAAGACCTTCAAGCTGGTGGTAATTCCAGGTTTCTCTTTACGTCAATAGGCACAGCCAACTTGCCCCTAATGAATCATGTGCAGACATCATTTAACACTAAATTCAGGAAATCATGAAAATCTTCAGCACAATTGTATCCAATGCAAATCACACCGGGACGAGAACTGCACTAGAATTGTAGGAAACACTGTATTCCGGGTAAAAAAACATAGCAAATTGACTCTGGCATTGGATTTTGAATACTTTGCTTGCATTTGTAAATAAGCCCTCTTGTGTCTCAACTTCTTCTCTTTTTAGATGGAAAGCTATAATAAACAGGACCCTCTTTCCTTTATAGTTTGTACTTTTGATATGTATGCCCATATGTTGTACAGTGCTCTGGAATATGTTGACACTTTAAAAATACTTGTTAATGAATTTAATTTGATTTCAGACTCTATAGTGAGATCCTTTTGACCCTCCTTCATACCCCTAAGCTGTGCATGTAGTGGAGGGCTTTCATACCTGGGACAGTAAAAAGAGATCTTTAAACTGTTGTGTACAATTACAGCCCTCCTTACCTTGAGATTAGTTAGCCATTAGTTAGCTCGTTGCAAGGCAAGTAAAGTCAGTGATTGAAAACAGACAATTCAATGACACTATATAGTAGCAAGAACCAAGGTACTAGTCAATGGAAGCGATGTGCATCCCTCTGATGCTGGAGAGCTGTGTTGGAAAACACAGTAAAATCATTAGCTGACAGCTGAATCTCACACTGTTTTGATTGTAAAACAGGTTGTATATGATGCAAATCTATGACTCAGAAATGATTTCACAGAAACATTTTGGCACAAGTGACCTGACTCATAGTCTCCAACACAGGGAATAACAAGTCCCTTAGCACATCTGTGCACTACGGGCATCTGAAGGAGCTCAGCTGCTTTCCAAAAATGCTGTTCAGTACAAACTTCAGGGCAATTTTGGTTCTGTAATGGAAGCCTTTTATCGGATTTTATCCAAACACCAACTAATGAATGCAATTTGGCTTCCATTTAAGTAAAACCATCTGTGATATCAGCTTAAAATGTTCCCAAGTTACGTCACACTACTGAAGTCTTGCAGTTGCAATAGTCTAATCAGTTGTTGCGCGATGCAACTGTAATGGCAATTGTAATTTTAGCTTAGGTAACAGAATACAACAATTTGGATGCGCCCAAACCCTACCCCCCTTTTCTATGAACAAATTGAAAACATACTTATTAACAACAGTGCTCAACCTATAACTGAGTGGGTCCGGATACAAATGCCTCAAACCTGTCGCTTAAATTTGTACATACGTCATTCAATATTAAAGAGATACTGACACCAGAAATTATATTTTTTTTACATCTGTCATAATATTGCCTTTGAAAGAACTTATAACTTTGTCATAAAGTATTTGCACAATGTTTTTACATTACCTGCCTGATCCCCTATGTTCCTGTATGAGGGGGCTGCCATATTTGTGAAGCAGCAGTCCCTTAGCATTAGAAACTTTAACTGACAGGCTGAGATGGGACAGTCAGGTTGGCAAAACTGTCAGGTTTAGAAACTTCAACTAAAAACAAACCTCTCAGCAAAAAATGATCAACATGACCTATAGATAACTTATAATGTACATATATATTTTAAAAGTAGTTTTTTAGTGTCAGTATCACTTTAACAGGTCACTCACTGCTTCTCGTTCCTGGCCTGGGTGCTGCGCACTCCATGGATCAGCAGACAGTGGTGACTTTTTAAAAAAGCAGTTTTATTTACCAGACAATTCTCCCAACGCATTTAGTGTGGTCTCACGCGTACTCATAGGCATACCTATGAATACATATGTGACACACGAAACACGTTAGGAGAATTATCGTGTAAACAAAGCTGTTTTTTTAATAAGTCACCGCTGTCTGCTGATCCGTGGAGTGCGCGCAACATTGGAAGTGTACTAACTGTAATTTAGAACCTATGTTATTCCATGAATTCCAATGTGTATAGTAAATCAAATGTGGATACTGATATTTATACATATCAGAACTGGGAAGTATTGCTCTTTTTTGAGATAAGTGATGAGACATGGCACAGTAGTATAGCATCTACATCAGTTTATGTTTACTAAATATAGCACATGTAATGGTTTACTGAGGAGTATTATTACTAATCACCTGTGCTTGCTTCTTGCCTGCTTATTTTTATGAAGTTATTTTTGTTATTGTTCAATTTTTTTGTTTTTTTTCTGATATACAGATAAGTGATATTCTTGCATTGAATGATTTCTCCTTCTCGGTAATTATATGAATTTATTTGTATTCTCTACTAATTTAGGATCCCCATGACTCAAAATTCCTTTTTCCACTGACTGAGCAAATGGTACATATTCATTTTAGCAGTCCTTCCCACTTACCGTACCTTCTCAGTCATATTACCTATTCGCATTCACTTTTCCGTTAATCATCATATATAAAAGGATATGATTATGAAAGCAGTCGCTCCTGTGAATGGCAGGGAAATAAAAGCCTTTCATTCTGGTTATTGAATTGTCTTTCCACAGTAGATGGTAAATACGGAGTGACACAATAATGTGCATTCCTAAGTCTTATTAAGGTGTCTAATTGGTCTGTGCAATTTTTCAAAAGGTCACAGAAAGTCCAGTTGTCGTAACAAATCCCAGAATCATTTTCAATTCAATGATTATGAACAAGGTTTATTGTATTTCACTGAAAATAAATGCATGGCTCAAATGATAAAAAAAAAGATATTTCCAGCGTAAAATGAATTAAACATGTCTACAAAGTGCATGGTGCAATTGCTGCGTGCACATTAAGTTGCAAATCGGATACAATTGCCCGGAAGTCCACCTAGCTTCATTTTTGGTGTTTGGCATGCAAGTGATTTCAACGCCCAATCCTTGGCATCCAATGGTATCAAATTTAGGAGGAATTCAAAAATGATTGTGCTGTGAGGCTACATTATTGCTACTTTTTATTTCTTATCTTTCTATTCAGGCTTCTCCTATTCACCTTCCAGTCTCTTATTCAAACAATTGCCTCATTGCTAGGGTAATTTGTACCCTAGCAACCAAGTAGCTGCTGACATTCCAAAACCGGAGAACTGCTGAACATAAAGCTAAATAACTTATAAATTGCCAGAGGATAACACTTTCTACATCATACTAAAGATTGATTTGAAGATTTACTACCCCTTTAATTGGAGCCATTTGAAAAATACCATTGCCCTGTTGTCTGCCCCCAAAGGTGTATTTAAATGAGAGGGTTTTTTGTTAAAGTCTTGTCTGGTTAATTGGTCCTCTTATCTACAGTATATACGGATTACAAAACTGTATCTTTGTCATATGTGTTCTTTAGGGATGCGATCAGCTGAACTAATGGGCACAAATAAAGGAGTTTTACCTCTTTAAAGGCACCTTTGAGTTAGCTTTTAGAATGATGTAGAGAGTGATATTCTGAGACAATTTGCAACTGGTTTTTATTTATAGTATTTGAATAATTTTGCTTTTTATTCAGCACATCTTCAGTTTGCAGTTTCACCATGCATTGATTTTAACTGGAATATGTATAAAAGTGGTCCTGAATAGAAAGATGAATAATAAAAAGCAGTAATAACAATACATTTGTAGCCTTAGACCCCCATTTGAAGGCTGGAAATAGTAACAAGAAAAAGACAATAATTCAAAAACTATAAAAAAAAATACATGATAAAGACCAAATCAAAAGTTGCATCGAATTGACCATTCTATAACATACTAAGGGGCAGATTTATCAAGGGTCGAATTTCGAAGTACAAAAAACGTCGAAATTGGACCATCGAATTAGAAAACTTCGAATTCGAATATCGAATTTGAAGTTTTTTCGGCGATCGATCGAACGTTTTTTATTCGATGTGTAAAGACTTAGAAAAGAGACAGTCCTTCGATTATCGAATGGTCGAATATTCAAACAATTTTTACTTTGAATCGAAGTCGAAGTAAATTCGAAGTCGTAGTATCCTATTCGATGGTCGAAGTATCCAAAAAATTACTTCGAATTTCGAATTTATTTACTTCAAAAATTCCCTCAAATTCACTTCTGCCCCTAAAAGCTAAAGGGATACTGTCATGGGAAACATGTTTTGTTTCAAAAAGCATCAGTTAATAGTGCTACTCTAGCAGACTTCTGCATTGAAAATCCAATTCTCAAAAGAGCAAACAGATTTTTTTATTCAATTTTGAGATCTGACATGGGGCTAGACATATTGTCAGTTTCCCAGCTGCCCCAGTCATGTGACTTGTGCCTGCACTTTAGGATGGAACTACTTTCTGGCAGGCTGTTATTTCTCCTACTTAATGTAACTGAATCAGCCTCAGTGGGACTTTGCTTTTACTGTTGAGTGTTGTTTTTAGATCTACCAGGCAGCTATTATCTTGTGCTAGGGAGCTGCTATCTGGTTACCTTCCCATTGTTCTGTTGTTAGGCTGCTGGGGGGGGTGATATCACTCCAACTTGCAGTACAGCAGTAAAGAGTGGCTAAAGTTTATCAGAGCACAAGTCTCATGACTGGGGGCAGCTGGGAAACAATATGTCTAGTCCCATGTCAGATTTCAAAACTGAATATAAAAAAATCTGTTTGCTCTTTTGGAGCAATGGATTTCAGTGCAGAATTCTGCTGCAGCAGCACTATTAACTGATGCATTTTTAAAAAAACATGTTTTCCCATGACAGTATCCCTTTAAGTTATCCCCTTTAATTATGTGATTGGAGTTCCGGTATTAGGCCCTCTTATTTTCTTTTTTAAAACAGTATAGTAGCCAGCAGCCTCTTTATGATTATACTTGATAACATGATAATACTATTTTGTCACTTTAATGTCAATGTCATTTCCATTAAAATCATTTTCAGATTCAGATCAGCCTTACTGAAAATGCCACTTTATTCCTGGCCTGATTTGTGTAACTATCAAGAGCCAAGAGCAGCTGAGGGCAATGTGTGGTTTATATGCTGCAGCTGGACTTTTGTGATCTATGCAATCGGAGGTCCCATTTGCTAACTGCAATTAAAATGTTGAGGAGATACATCTTGCAATTAAAACAAAAGAGACAATGTCAATATAGTGGGCAAAGTGTCATTTTCTAACACTATTCCTGTGTTATGTAATCCAAAATGCAGCATTTTAACCCAGAATTTCAGTGCCATTGCATTAGAAAGAAGAGTTGCTCCTGCTCCTGATTGTGTTTGTCCTTTTTCTGTGAAACTGCCACAATTTGCTAATCATTTGCTAATCATTTTTTAAAGTACGGTAATTTGCAGTTTTCACCATGAGGATGACATGTGCACCCCATACTTTTGGCACATCTGTGCAGTACCGACTGATGCAAGGTGCTGAAGGTACCCTGGAGCTACTGTTTGGTTTTGAGGTGGTGGTAGCTACAGTGTTCCCCTGCATCAATAGATTTAGCAGTGAACAGAAGGAAGGCAGCAGTGGTGAGCACTACTGTACGGAAGTGCAAGGAGTATCTTTAATGATTGGGGCTTTACATACAATTGATTGTGGGGAAATTTGTGCGAACGCAACTTTGCTTGTGATCATAATTGACCTCTAATGTGTTAGAATAAAAACACCAGTTTAGCAAATTCTGTTGCCCCCTTTGTGTGTAATAAAATACATGAATAGGACTTGTCACTGCATACATGGTGCAAAGTATAGGTTTGGCTAAATCCACCCCGTGTGAGCAGTGACAGGCAGATCACATGTCTATTACTACACACAGGGGCAGCACCAGTGTTCTCTTGTCTGACGTATTTCCAACGGCAGAAAAAACCTATCATGTGAAATTAGCCTTATTGGTTGTACCCACTTGAATTTATTTTATGAAGATGCATTTAACATCATAAAAAGTGTTTTTTTTAAAGGGTACCTTGGCCTGTTTCTTGGCTGTTTGTGTCGTTTGTGTGCTATAGGGCACACTATAAATATAGAGCGGGTTGCACGTGCTGTTTGAAGGTTATAATTTATGGTAGTACCAAATAATGGGAAGCTCTTCATTAGTAAGTTTGTCAGTACATGATTTAAATCTGGCTTATTTATATGAATCCCACAGCACGTAATATGGTACCCTTGATTCCTCTTCTGCTGCTGCAAATTAAGTGCTTGAATCTAGCATTCTTACAACTTTGATCTGTTCTCTGTTTTCAATGCTCCCTGTCAGTCACCAGTGACTTTGTTTCTATAGACATTATGTCCCCTCAACATAACATCTAACACCTAAATATCTTGTGCCAGGCAAGCGTAATACCAATGTTGAGAAGATAAGGACACAATTTTGCACCTTCAGGAAGAATTATTCAAACTGGTGCTCATGAACAAAATGGGGATCGTTCGCTGCTCCTCCCAGTTTTATGCAGCTGTTCATGTAAGATAAATAGCTGAGCCATCCAGCTTATACTTTCCAAACAGGGGCAAAATGCACAGAAGAATGTATTAAATAGAAAGGCACATTAAGGGATAATCATGGGAAACAGAATGCCAATGTTCCATATAAATACTAGCTAAAATTAAATGAAGTCTGTGATTTAAAATTGCAAACTGAATAATGTTCTACAGCTGTGTAATAGTAGGATAAGAACTTTAAAAGCATCCAGCTGTCAACTCCAATGTGTGTGCAAGGACAGGTTAAACTTTTCCCCAATGCTGCAAGTCCAGCACCACCACATTAAAGAGATACTGACTCTAAAAAACTAGTTGTTAAAATATAAATGTACATTAAAAGTTACCTATAGGTCATGTTGATCGTTTGTTTATTTAAGTTATTGTTAGTTGAAGTTTCTAAACCTGACTGTTTTGCCAACCTGACTGTCTCAGTTAAAGTTTCTAATGCTAACGGACTCCTGCTGCACAAATATGGCAGCCCCCTCATACAGGAACATGGGGCATCAGACAGGTAATGTAAAAGCATTGGGCAAATACTTTATAGCAAAGCTATAAGTTGCTGTCAAAGGCAATATAATGATAGATGTAAAAAAAGAGTTTAATTTCTGGTGTCAGTCGCCCCGAAGAAGAGAAGATTTGTCACCAGGCGACTAATTTCCCCGAACCTGCCCGTGTGTCTCTGCCCTTAAAATGATATAATTCTCCAGTGAGAATCCTACCTGATCTACTCAATTCATGTTAATTGTTTTTGCAACCAGAGTGCAAAGCTTTAAAGGGGTGGTTCAACTTGTGGTTAACTTTTAGTATTTTTTAAAATGGCCTATAATTAGCAATATTTAAATTGGTCTTCATTTTTTATAGTTTTTGAATTATTTGCTTTCCTCGTCTGGCTCTTTCTACCTTTCAAATGGGGGGGGGGGTGTCACTGTGCCTAGTATAAAAAAAAACTGTAAATTTCACCCTAGCAACTAGGTAGCTGCTGAAATTCCAAGCTTCAAATTTTCTATGACAGATCAACTAAATAGCAGTATGTCCTCTCTCCTTATGTTTGATTACAGTGCAATATTAGTAAGCTAAAATGTGCCCATTAATCTCTGTATGTTAAATGATGACTGACAACAATATGCCATCTAGTGTCTTTTTAGATGGGGTGCAGAGGAAACAAGAGGGTCAGAATACGTTTTTTTTGTTTTGTTTTTACAAAATATTCCTTGTGTGCACCAGTTTGTTGTGGCCAGATGACTTAGATAGAATTCTGACACTGCATTAGTGACCTGTTTTCTTATTGATGAATATTTTAGCCTAAGTAATAAGAGTATCGCATTAAGTGTTAATTTACAAGCACTTGTGCCCCCCAGGGGGTTGCGTAGAGCTCTGGATCTTATGCACAAAAAATTGCTGTTTGCTGCCTTTATTTTGCACTTTGCCCACTACACAAGACCTATAAAGTTTGGCCCAGTTACTTTAAAGTGCTAGTGCTAGTGCTAGCCCAGCCATATCCAAGCAAAGTTACACTATCATATAAAGTTTACACCCCCTTTAATAAATAGTTTAAAAAAATATATGTATAACCTGTATTTGCTCAAGATGGTGTAAGAAGCTGCATGTATTTAAAATAAATAGAGACAGCTATACTTGAAGTCTGCCGTCTGAAGCAAAAACGAACTTCATCATCCTAAATACATCTACAGGGAACCCACTGAAAAGACTAAGATTTGCTCTCACTAGCACGTCATTAGGGAAAAAAATGCATGCCAAGTCAACCAAGCAATTAATTTTAGCTAGAAAGTCATAATTAGGATGGGCGAAAGATTGAGGGAGTTATTTATTTTAAAGAGGCTTTGATCTAGGTGGCTCAAAGAGTTCAAATATAACACTTAGAAGATTTAGCAAGAAATGGTTTGAGACTACAGAACAAATATCACATGTGGTAAAGGTGTAACCAAACCCAAAATCTACTCTGAGTTAAACTTAGCATATGAAAGAGCAGGTTATTCCCACTAGCCCTTATATATTTAAATAAATACTTTAAGAAAGCCATATTCCAAGCCCTTTAGGCTTAACAGAAACGTCAATGTTGCTTGAAGATCTATTATTCTTAAGATTATTCTAAAGGGGGACTGAAGGCAAACACATTTTAATGGTTTATAAATAATAGGCAAAATAAAACATTTTAGGCACACGTGCTGGGATACTGAATTGATTGAGCACTTGCGTCTGTGACAATGCTTTAGGACGGCTGTATGGGAACACTATACTTGGTAATTCTTCATTACTCAAAATAATCAGTAGGTTAAAGAGCAATACTTTTATAAAATATACATACTTTTCTAAAAAGCAACTGTTAAAGGGCATCTAAACTCCACCATATATCTCTCCCACTATTCCCGTTACTTCTCTACAGAAATTGAAGTAAAACTGAGGAATTCACCACTGACCAAAACCGTAATTGTAGATGCAAGAGAGTTCACTACAATGTAAAACAGAATTATGGAAAAGGATGCCTTTTACATTGTGTTTTTTTTGCTCACATTTGGGTTCTTCCCATGTCATATTGGTTTTATACAGATTACCTTGTACAGGCTTGTTGTATTTGTCACAGTTTGTGCCCTACCTTTGTCTTAAACTAGAGCACTGTTTATAAGGTAAGATTTTTCAGGAAAATAGGATAAGGTAACAGGTTCAGGAGCATGCCCGTTAATGCTCATTCCTGAAAAATGCACTAGAGAAGCCAAATTTACATAATTTTGGGCCCGAGGCAAGGTTCTCATATTGCCTCATGACAGAAACCCACTGGGCAACACTCAATTCTAAATGTAGTCCATATAATAAAATATGAGCAACAAAGAGTTAATAACCTCAGCTTTAATAAATATAACTAAATTCTCAAAGTTAACAAATTGAAAAACAATCACAGTGCCTGTCTGGGTTCAAATTCACAACCTCTACCATGCAACTATCCAGCATTCCCTAGTACTCTCTCCCTTTGCCCCATAGTTCTTCAAAGCAGCTATCCTAAACATAACTGAATATTTTCTTAAGATCAAGACATCAGAGACAAAGTATAAATGAATCAGTTGACTTTGTTTCTTATTACTGGTAATGATGGGCGATTTTCTCCCGTTTCGCTTCTCCAAAAAATTGAAGGACTATAATGAATACAGTACAATGCAATAGTTACTGAGATACTGCATGTAAAAAACTGCATGTAAAGCCCAATATGTTCAATATCAACAAGGTGACTGATAGCTCTGGTAAGGGTACTTCTCACTGACAAGTGTCAGACTTAGGGAAAGTATATTTACCTTGTAGGAGATGGTTTGAGATGAGGCAAGGTGACAATATTGCTAATGTTGCATAAATTCTTCTAGCAATTGGCTGTAACTATTTTGGTGCATACAAGCACAAAGTGCTCATTGGTTTGCATGGGGGCAAATGGGGTCACAGGTGCAGATTAGTCCAGATTTGGAAAATGAGTACACTTCCCCTTCTCTACATCATCAGGGTTGTATTCTTAGGGGCAGATTCACTAAGGGTCGAATTTCGAAGTTAAAAATACTTCGAAATTCGACCCTCGAATTGAAATCCTTCGACTTCGAATATCGAAGTCGAAGGATTTAGCGCTAATCCTGTGATCGATCGATCAAAGGATTTTTCGTTCGATCGAACGATTAAATCCTTCGAATCGAACGATTCGAACGATTTTAATCCAACGATCGAAGGAAAATCCTTCGATCAAAAAAAGGTTAGCAAACCTATGGGGACCTTCCCCATAGGCTAACATTGACTTCGGTAGGTTTTATCTGCCGAAGTAGGGGGTCGAAGTTTTTTTTAAAGGGAAAGTACTTCGACTATCGAATGGTCGAATAGTCGAATAGATTTTTACTTCGATTCGTTCGATTTCGTTCGAATTCGAACGAATTTAACCAATTCGATGGTCGAAGTACCCAAAAAATACTTCGAAATTCGAATTTTTTTCATTCGAATCCTTCACTCGAAGTTAGTGAATCTGCCCCTTAATATTGCTTGCGTGACCTTCCACAGGGACATGGGGGTAAAGTTGGACAGCTTTATTGTTGGGTTTAAATTAATGATGCACCAAATTCCAGATTTGGTTCAGTATTCAGACTAATCCAATCTATTTTTAGCAGGATTTGGATTTGAGCCTGGTTGAACCACATCTCAACCCTATATAAATAAAAAGAAAATTGGTGCGTGTGTGTACCTACTTTGTGGTGCAGAAAAAGGGTTTCCAATTTGGCTAAATCTGTACCCCTAGGTTCAGAGATTCAGCCAAACCCTGAAAAGCGGGTTTGGTGGCTCCCTAGTTTAAAGGGGTTGTTCACCTTTCAAAACTTTTTTTCAGTTGAGTTGTTTTCCGACTTTTATTTTTTAAAAATCCAGGTGCAGATTCTGAACTGTTACAATTTGCTACATCAAATTAATTTATTAATAGAATCCACGATATGACCTTATTTATTATTTAAAAAGCACAAATTAATCAGTTCCGGGGAGTTTTTTGCAGAATCGTACATTTTTGGGATTTTTTCCCAAACAGTCAGCCATAGTCCGATTTTCTGGCTTATTCCAGCACAGACCACAGAAACATCCAAATAAGATAGCGACCTCTCCCGCTGACTTATATACAACTTTGGCAGGTCTGAGATGCCGGATTTTCAGGTTCAGACTTTTTGCAGCCTCTGGGTTTAATAAATCCAGAAAATTCATGTTTTTTTTTCCACTAAAAATTCTGATTTTATAGTGATAAAAGTTTGAATTATTTTTGAGTATTTGGCATTCGGACTTTGATAAATAATCCCCTTAGTTGATACATTTGTCAGCAGTATCTCTGCAATATTAGCAACTGCCTTTAATGAAATTCGGGGATTCTGCTCAGCAGGGCCAAAGATAAGAAATGTTTCAACTAGTATAACAATTAAAAACAGTTACAGAGTCAGAGACCCCCCCCCCTCCAGAGCTGCTTCTTCAAGACATAAGGTGAAAAATTACACTTTAATATTAGAAAAACAGTCACAAATAGAAAATAGAAAGTATTTAGATAAAAATCTTTCTGGTTAATTATCTGAAACCAGCTGAACTGGAAGAAGTGTTTGAAGGTGAACAACCCTTTAAATCCCCTATAAGAGTAATATGATACTGACTAAAAGTATTCTACATTATTCAATTCACTATTCCAACAAACAAGAACATACTGTATGATAACTATGCCATGTTTCTGATAAAAGAGTCTTCAGCAGGCAAAGTCTTTTGGTTGGTTCAAGAACCTTAAGTTACTGTTGATGCAATTTCCCATTCCAATGCCCAGCAAAATATTTCAACTTCAGTTTTTATTGAAGTTGTAAACAACTTGGTTATTGTGCAAAGAAAGAATGATAAGATCTGAATCCCAGCAATTAAATATGAAAAGCAGGAAGCATTACAATAATAAAATCCATGGCATAAGGATCCTGGGTGAAAAGGAAGGTCAACATCTTTTGTCTTCTTTCAGCTGAATCCTCATATCAACATATGCTCAATAAAATTATAGCCTAATTGCAAACTGAAACTGTATGTAAACTATGGATACTAAGGCTGCCGGTTTTAGAAGTATTTGCATACAAAGTACAGGTATTGGACCCGTTATCCAAAATGCACGGGATCAGGCGTTATTTAGATTACAGATCTTTCCATAATTTGGCTCTTCATACAGTCATAATTGGAGTTGGCATAATTAGAAAGTGAAGGAGACAGCAAGAGATTTTTCCTTTCAAAAAACAACAGTGTCTAAGGATTTATGCAGACTACAATCTTAAAAACAGTTGCATACAGGATTTGCTAGCATAAATTCTCAGTGGCATAACCAGACATGCATGCAGAAAAATTATTCCCTGCCCTTCCTGCTGCCATACCCTGCCCTTCCTGCGATATGCCAAGCCGTCATACCAGTATAAATCCTGCTTACCAGCATCATGCCAGCCATCTTGCTGTTAACTAACATATGGAAAGACTGTTTGTCTTCATATATAGTTGTTTAGTTCATCCATGCTTAAAGGGGAACTATCAAGAAAATTAAAATGTAATCTAAGCTTCAGCACACTGAAATAAAAAACTTTCGAAATACAATCAATAGTGATGGGCGAATTTGGGGCGTTTCGATTCGTCGAAAAATGTAAAAAAGTTTTTACGCTGGTGAATTTTTCGCGCAGGAATTAGCCACTAATTTGCGCCTCGCAAATAAATTCGCCCATTACTAACAATCAATTAAAAATTCTTAAATAATAAATAAATACCGTATCTTCACTATTCCTCTCAGCGTCTATTTCTCCTCATTCTGTCTTCATTCAGGAGTTAAGTGTCAGATGCAGGCCAAGATTTGTGGAAAGGCCACAAAGGCCCAGGCCTAGGGTGGCAGAATTTTTATGGATGCAGCATGTCCAGACACACAAATTGGTTAGGAAGCACTGGGGATTCGCATGAGATACAATAGTTTTTAAAATTTGCTGTGCACCAATGCCCAGTACTCTTAACCTGATGCTGAAAATTTGCTTGTGTGCACAAAGGAAGTGGAGGAGAGGGGGGCAATGAACGGCAACGGGCCTATGGGTGCCTGTAAATCCAGTCCTGGTCAAATGAATGATTCAATATATCTTATAGGGGGACTCCTTTTGCTTTAAGATATACTGTATTAGAGCTCACTCTATTAAAATCACCAGACATCATGTCTCTCTACATGCAGGATTTGTGCAAAAAGCAGTTTATTTGTTAGATTTTGTTTGTCTGGAATTGGTTATTTGAGTTAGCTCTAAATGCATCTGCTAGGAAAGGAAGCCCTCCTATAAGATATATATATATATATATTATAGGGGGCTTCCTTTCCGAGCAGATATATATCTGTCAATGAATATCTGACACCCAACTCCTGCATAAAGACAGAATAAAGAGAAACAGATGCTGAGAGAGGAATAGTGAAGATAAAACTTGATTATTTCAGAAACAATGCAGAATTTTTAATTCATTGTATTTAGAAAGTTAATTTTAGTTCCCATTTAAGTTTACATATAGTTCCCCTTTAAAGGGAATCTCAACGTTCCATAGTGACCAATGTGACCAAAAATAGGATTACGGATGCAAAACAATTCACCAAAAAGAATGCTGTCAGTCATCTTGCTGTTATCTTACATATGGAGATTGTTTATTTCTGACTTAAGGATTTGACACTGTAATCAGAAATTGGGGAAATACTTCTTTTTTTTGTTGCTTCTATGATAGAACAGTTGTATTTAAATGTTCCAGTCCAGTTGCAGAATCAAATAACATGGTACCACAATTACACAGATCATGTGACATTTTAAGTGGAGGATTCTTTAGCATTTTACCCTGGCAAGCTAATATAACATTTTGGGGCCGATTCACTAAGCTCGAGTGAAGGATTCGAATGAAAAAAATTCGAATTTCGAAGTATTTTTTGGGTACTTCGACCATCGAATTGGTTAAATTCGTTC
This sequence comes from Xenopus laevis, assembly GCF_017654675.1. Lineage (NCBI taxonomy): Eukaryota > Metazoa > Chordata > Amphibia > Anura > Pipidae > Xenopus > Xenopus laevis. Next base: position 75,445,752 of record NC_054382.1, on the reverse strand, counting down.
GAATTCGAACGAAATCGAACGAATCGAACGAAAAATCGTTCGACTATTCGACCATTCGATATTCGAAGTACTTTCCCTTTAAAAAAAACTTCGACCCCCTACTTCGGCAGGTAAAACCTACCGAAGTCAATGTTAGCCTATGGGGAAGGTCCCCATAGGCTTGCCTGTGATTTTTTGATCGAAGGATTTTCCTTCGATCGTTGGATTAAAATCCTTCGAATAGTTCGAACGAAAAATCCTTCGATCGATCGATCGCAGGATTAGCGCTAAATCCTTCGACTTCGATATTCGAAGTCGAAGGATTTCAATTCGAGGGTCGAATTTCGAAGTATTTTTAACTTCGAAATTCGACCCTTAATGAATCGGCCCCTTAATGTTGCAATACTGCTTTGATATTCAAGGAAAGGGTTCATCACTGGGGTTACATTTTTGTTTGGCAGTTATTATAATTATTAATCCCTTTCCCCAGGCTGGCATTAATCTTGAAAAATGCACCAGTCATCTCAGCTGCCCTGGGTGTTGCAAATGCATAAAAGAATAAAAGTTTGGAATTCACTTCTTTTTTTACTCTACAGCACATGCTCACTGGCCAGAGCAGCCACAGGAGATCCCTTTAACAAGAGACACCATGGCAGTTAAGTGCATAGTAGAATAGTACCCATTACCCTGTGTGATTTTCAGAGAAGAGGACAGAGGGATTTGTAGTCCAGAAACAAGTAACTTGTGGTTGGAGGGTTTCTCTTATCGACACCATGTGAGCCTTTCTTTTGGCATGTCCTGTTCTCATGTTACCAGTTAAACTCATCATTCCAATAAGAACAATTTAAAAAGTTACAGCAGCTGTAATTCAGTAGGAATATACAGAATGTGACTCCAAGCTGTGAAGCAGGCCAGTAAGAGATTAAGTGAAAGCAATGGCAGTTCTCAGGAATGCTGATTTATCCAATTTTTATTTGATGAAGGGACTTGTTGTGATTAAAGGGATCTAAACTCAAATATAAATACAGGTATGGGATCCGTTACCCAGAAACCCATTATCCACAAAGCTCCGAATTATGGAATGGCTATCTCCCATAGACTTCATTTTATCCAAATAATCCACAATTTAAAAAAATGATTATATTTTTCTCTGTAATAATAAAACAGTACCTAACTGTTTTATTAGCCAAACTAAAATATAATTAATCCCCATTGAAGGCAAAACCAGCCTGTTGGGTTTATTTAATGTTTTTATGATTTTCTAGTAGACTTAAGGTATGAAGATCCAAATTACTGAAAGATCCATTATCCGGGAAACCCCCAGGTCCTGAGCATTCTGGATAACCGGTTCCATACCTGTAGTTTAAATGCTACACTACAGTTCAAGTTGCTTCTCCTTTAAATATAAGCTGCTTAAACTATTTTGGTCCTTGACTGGAATATTTGAGAAATACATGTATGGCTCATGTAAATGATCATTACTGTGGCCTAACCTGGTTTGTTTGTGCACTCTGTAAAGTTAAATATGCCTCAGCTAAAAATACCATATGGGTATAGCTCACTGTGTGCTCACTATGCTACCATATAATAAATACTATCTGGAAATATTGGAAATAGTATTTTTGTAATAATTCTGTCATGGTTATATGTTCTTGCCCTTTCAGCACAGATCTCACCCAAAACCAGAATTCTGAAACTCTGCCTGGACGAAGGAAACATTCTACACAGCACATAATGATGCAAAGTCCCTCTGGCGTGGAAAGGAGGATAAATGAGATCTGCTATTTATATAATGGGTAATCCCACAACATGTTTGTGATTTTCCGAAATATTTGCTTTCATGATGTTTGTCTCTGCAAGTCTCTAATTAATTCACAGTTGCCTTCTGTGTTTTCCCTTCTGTGTCCATGGTCTGTCCTAACCTAATAAGAAATGTCTTAAGTATTTTAAAGCCTGCTTTGTGGCAGGGGGTAAGAAGAGCCATGGTGTGTGACCTCAATTTACATTTAAGATAGTGCCTGGGTTACAATCATTTAGGGCATGACTGTTACACAGCTGCTAGACAGGGATTGGGGTTTTAACAAGTTAACAATGAAAAGGTTAGTGGCGCATTTTAGTGTTGTTAATGCGAGCTATGCTACCTAAATACTTGAAGTCTACCATCTCTGTAATGATAGTATTTCCAGACATGGGAAGGTCTTCACTCTTATGGCACAAGTTGCTCAAATGTAACCTGATTCATTCTGCATTAGTGAAGGATAAGTCTACCTCTTACTCACACCTAATAGCAAGGAGTATCACAATCTATGAGTTTGTAACCTCTAGCAACCCTCCATTGTGATACGCATCGCGCAACACATGTTTTATCTGTGAGTTACTGTATGTAGAGCAGCCATTTCAACAGGTATAAGTTTTTGCATGAGCACTATAGGACACATACTTAGAATGAATGGCCAAATGGGCCAAAACTGTTTGTTAACTGTGGGCTCCCGTTCAAATCTTTGATCTTGGGTTCTGGCTATTATGTTAGACATCCAGTCACTCCAGCCTTTACAGATTACATTTTTGACTACCAACTATATTAGAAAAAATTATTTTATTTTGTATGGCCTATTTATTTGCCCCATTTTTATTTTTACACTGAACTGTTCCTTTAAATTAACTTTTGTTATGATATAGAGAGTGATATAATGTGCTATTCGTTTTTATTTTGTATAATTTGTAGTGGAGTTATTTTGTTTCTTTATTCAGCAGCTTTCCAGTTTGCAATTTCATCTGACTGCTAGGGTCCAAATTACCCCAGCAACTATGCATTGATTTGAATAAAAGACTGCAATGTACAGTAAATAAGAGAGGGTCTTAATAGAAAGATGAGTAATATAAAGTAGCAATAATAATAAAGTTGTAGCCTTGCAGCGCTTTTGTTTTTTTAAAAGGTTTTTATTTAACATTTTCACAACACAAGGAGGAAGTGAGAGGGGGGGGGATGAAGGAAGAGGGCTCATTGCCACATGTTTTTTAGCATAGAAGTGTTTTTAGTAGGGTTCAGTGGAACTGTGTCCTCTATTACTACCAGCAAACACACTTCCGGGGCCAGAATACCAGGTAGCAGGACTTGGTCATTGATGTATTTCACTACCTCCGTGGAGTAATTATGTACCATAGGACAGTCCCATATTAGGTGGCACATTGGTTTTTTAGATGGAGTCAGTGACCCCCATTTAAAAGGTGGAAACTATAAAAAATAAATGATGAAGACCAATTAAAAAGTTGTTTAGAATTAGCCATTCTAAAACATACTAAAATTTAACTTAAAGGTGAACCACTCTTTTAATAAACAAATAATGCTCACAATTGCTTGCTTTAATGCTTCCAAAGAGCAGCTTCATTCATTGCCAGTAGGGGTAATTTTTCTTAACCAATCTAGGGTAGGTGGGGGTCCAAAATCTGGGTGTTGCTGGACAACCTGAGGCAAAAGGTCTCAGGAACCTTGAGAATGAGGGCTTGTAGTTAGTGTGAGTGTACTATAGCTCCTGTTCTAGCAGACCATAGGAGTGTGAGCTAGTCAATTAGTATGACCAAAGAAGGGACTTCAATGTATAGAGACTTTGGATAGAGATCATTCCCTTTGAGACACTACAATATATCTAGAACACTGGGGCTGAAAACTGTGCAAAGCAAGCCTAAATCAAGAACTGCCATATATCTGTACTGTGTATTTGGTAACAGTAAATAAACTGTAAGCATTAACTGTGTACATTAATATATTCTGGAAAATATGTACCCTTATTCATTGCACTGGATTGCAGTTGTTTGTTAGTATCCAGAAAGTCCACAGTTAGGAAGCACTTCCAGTCTTACATAAGAGTTTATACCCTAATCAGCATGTCTTTATAAACTGTATAATTCATTGCTACTTAAGCATACATTGGTTTAGCTGAAGCTCCCATGTCCCTAAGAGCTTAGGTATTTTTTCAGTTGTCCTCAAATAACTGCAGGTGAATCAATCAGCAAATTAATCATTCTGACACATCCAACCCTCCAGCCCCCCACCCCTTCTCAGTTGAAGATGTCCTGAAAACATGGACTGTTCCAACTCCTTGAGGACTACTTGGAAAATGATGGTTTAGTATTTCAGGTTGTGAGACTACATCCCTTCTTGTCAATGGACTGTATTCTATTATATGGAAAAAAAAATTGTGAAAGATGATTTTTATTTTTTTAAGTTGTACATATTCACACAAGTGTCTGAGTTTTCGGGTGCACAAAATCTGTAAGAGATGATAATGTTAGGCTGTTACTATTATTTATGATAAATGCTGATGTATTTTAGAATCAGGAATTGACAGTGTTACTGTGGCTTCTACCCTATATATACAGTATATTTAGTGACTCCAGCCATAGTGAAGGTATGTGTTCTCCAGTTTGCTAAAATATCCACTAGGTAACACACAGCCCCTGAAAATATCTCTCTGAGTGTCAGCTCCGATTCAAGTTTTATAAAGGTCTGGGTTCAACAGCAGATTGTCCCAAACATAAAAAAGCATCAGCAACTGTGTCTATGAGCATGACAGCGTTTTCGGATGCTGGTAAGGAAATCATGCGTACTGCATACATAACTGGCCCTGGCCTGCCTCCTGAAGGGACTCAAAGCACTTGTGTGAAACATCACCTTCATTTGGGTTATGGTAATAAATTGCATTAATAAAGTTAGAAGATTAAAAATTTTGACAGAAGTCAAAATAGGTGACACCCATGGCCACATTGAATTTTGTAAGGACCTTATCCCCTTACTGCTACTAAGATATGAGGTTAGGTTTCAGCACAATAACAGATATACAAATCTCAAACTGAATTACAGGCCAAGCTATATTCGGTTAAGCAAACAAACAGTGTTCATTGACCCATAATAGACTAAGTTGTGAGAGGAAGCTAGAAATTTGGCACTAGTCATTAAACGGGAATAGACATAGGGAATAGATGCAAAAATACACTTTCCAGCTTCCTTATATCAGAGGAGGTATTAAAAAAATGCTGGTGTAACGGGTGGATGGGTTAGGGTCTTCCTAAACCCCCCCTTGGATCCTATGCACTGGTTTCGGTACTTGGGCAAGGAGTCCAACTCCCACCAACTCCCGGTAGGCACAATATAATTAGACTCTATCTTTAGGTGGGGCCCTGCTTATGGTATGGAGGAAGGGATAACCACTTGGTATAAGCACACAGTATTCACTCTTGATCAAATAAACTCTGGGCGCCAGTGGTTCTTTTAAACAGCAGAACATTTATTGAACTGATGGTACACTTCTCAATACTCAGTCACTTATTCAAGTTGTGTGCTCAGATGATATAAGTAGCAAGTAGTGGCAGCAGGTCATTTACATACAATATGTTACTCACGGATACTGTCTGATCCTTTGTTAGTCAGCTTTGTGAATTGAGCCGCCTTTCCTGCCTTTGGTGCACAATCCCCATTGAAGGTAACTCACAGCTGGTTTTACACTCCAAGGATCTTTCTATCCCTCAACTTAACCACTTGAGTCCCTAACCTGGTGGCCTTGTCACTGCAGGGTGCTAACCCTTCACTAACTCCTCGTTAGAGCCTGGGCTGCTCACTAAACTTATCTGTCACTCCTATGGTGACCTATTACAGTTGCTGACCTGACACTGGCTTGCTCCTGTACTAAGGCTTACCTCCACCTCAGGCCCTCCCAGCCACACACCACCTCCTCCAGCGAGTGGGTGCACTAGAAAGAGAGGGAACACATGGCTGCATCCCTTTTTATAACCTCTGGGGAACTATTTCCCCTTCCCTATGGGAAAAAGGACCCAGCCTAGCTGGCTACTACATTTCTTGGCGTATAGGAAAACCTTACAATCCTACACTGGCATAGTATGAAAAGTTTTCTCCTTCAACATCCCCTTACATTCCACATCACAGAAGGATAAGTAGGACCTTCAATGTTAAAAGTTCCCTAAAACTCAAATATCATAAAGTATATAGCTTCAATTTCTCAACTCATTGGGTTGATGTATGTTCAAGTAATGTTCACGGCTCCAACACACCCTTTATGGTATTTATTGTCACCTCAAGGTTAAAATGGTCTGGAAAAAAACATTTTAATGGGACCTCCACGTTGTATGGTCACTGACAAACACAGTTGTATTTACTCCCTCAAAATCCAGAGCCCAGGGGATAGTTGTAGAATGTAGCTCCATAAACAAATAAAGACCAATAATGAGTAACCAAAACAACCTTTGCTACTGCAGTTATTTTTAAGTCTGAAGTTGAGTAAATGCTGTAAATTACAGGTACTCTTGCCAAGCATTAGTAAAAAAGAAACAGTTACAGCAAAACAATGACATCATGTTTATATTTGAAAAGTGATGTTTTGCATCAGTGTTGATTAAAAAAAACATTTTATTGATATGATTCCAGTTTCTTTCAAAGTGAGCAGTGGCATAGATATCATCACACAAGTGGAGATTGTAACTTATCATCCATTTGAAGGAGAACATGTGGGCTACAGCAATGCCATAATTTATGTAATGGAAATCCAACCTTCTAAACGGCTCTTTTCCATCATTTCAAACTTGTGCAGGCTCCAAGACCTGGTCCTCTGTTATATAACTAGGCCAAGAGTGACCAGTCCTGTGAGGTGCACCGGTGTAATGCCAGCACAAATACACATGTTGCTCCTGAGTTATCTGTAATGAGTAAACCAGGACAAAATGCCACATTGAAACAGTTGTTAACTCTAATAAATCTATGTTTCCTCTCCAACGTGATTACAGTTAAATTTTCTTTGTGTTTGTAGCAAGGTTATACTTGAGACAGAACTCAATTAAAGTATCTAATGGTGGGTTGTTTCCTGCCCGTGTTTACTGCTATTAGCCTGTATCCTCATTTCCAGCAGATCCATCTCCAAGTAACCAGGTTCTGATCCTTCTCAATGCATTTTTTACCTATTAGTTTGAATAGCCTAACTTTAAATCATTAATTAGGTTAAAGAAGAAGGAAAGTGTAAATCACCGGGGTGGGGGTGCCAAATGTTAGGCTCCCCCGGTGATTGTATCCATTTATCTGGTACCTATTGTCACTAAGAAGAACCCTGGGCCAGTGCAGTTTTGTGCTAACAGGAGAGCTAGCCCAGGGTTCTTCTGTCAGGGAGCCGGGAGCTCCCTCCAGGGAGGTTGTCTGGATCAAGGAGGAAGCCCTCTTGAGGGAACAAGGTCGCGGTATCCAAAGGGTTAAACGGAGAATAGTCAGGATCAGGCAAGAGTTCACAGGCAGGCAGAATACAAACAAAGTCCAAAGTCCAGGCAAAGGGTCAGGATACAAGGCAGGAACAAGATTAGGCAATAAGGCACACAGGAAACCCAGGATATGCTTCAGGAAAGTAATCCTATTCTTGGGCGCCATTCTGGCGTCTAGTTGGCGTTTTTATTTTCAAATTTGGCGCCATTCTGACGTCATTGACGCTCTTGCGCCGACGTCGGCGCGCTGACGTCATCGCCCGGCGCCGCTACCCACGTGGCGGCCATGGGCGCCGCCATTTTGGGAGCGACGCCGGCGAAGATGGACGCGCCGCCCGGAGCTCCTGGGCCTGCTCCGGGCGGCGATCGTTACAGTACCCCCCCCTCACGGGGGGCCTCTGGACCACCAGGACTTGGCTTCTGGGGAAACTTGGAATGGAACTCCCTCACCAGACGAGGAGCGTGAACATCACGGTGTCCTTCCCAGGAGCATTCTTCAGGGCCAAAGCCCTTCCACTGAATGAGGTACTGAAGGGACCCTCTGGAGATTCTGGAGTCTAGGATTTTCTCCACCTCGTACTCGAGTTGACCCTCCACTGAGATGGCAGGAGGAGGAGACTGACCGCCAGAGAACCGGTTGGTGATGGCGGGTTTCACCAGAGACACGTGGAACACGTTGGGGATTCTCATCTCTGGTGGAAGCTGGAGTCTGACAGCCACAGGGTTGATTATCTCCAAGATGGGAAATGGTCCCACGAATTTTGGACCCAACTTGGGAGATGGTATCTTCAACCGGATATTCCTGGAAGAGAGCCAGACATTATCACCCACCTTGTAGAGAGGAGAGGATCTTCGACGACGATCCGCGAAAGTCTTATGAACAAGAGCACTCTTCTCTAGGTTCAACTTGGTCGCAGCCCAAATAGCAGACATATGGGCTGCGGAGTCGTCAGCAGCCGGGACGTCAGATAGCACAAAGTCTTGGGGAAAAGCTTGAGGATGCTGACCATACACCGACATGAACGGAGACCTTCCTGTAGAGGAATGACAAGCATTATTATGAGCGAATTCCGCCCATGGGAGGAGATCAGACCAGTCATCCTGGCAGAGGGATACGTGGTTCCTCAGGAACTGCTCCAGGGCTTGGTTGACACGTTCAGCTGCCCCATTCGTTTGCGGGTGGTATGCAGATGAAAACTGAAGAACAATTCCCAGGTCTTTGCATAAGGAACGCCAGAACTTGGCAGTAAACTGGGTGCCTCTATCGGAGACGATCTCCACCGGGAAACCATGCAGGCGGAAGATGTACTGGATAAATAGCTGGGACAACTCCACCGCAGAGGGCAACTTCTTCAGAGGGATGAAATGGGCCATTTTGGAGAAGCGGTCAATAACAACCCAGATCACAGTATTCCCACCGGAGGGAGGAAGTTCGACAATAAAGTCCATAGAGAGGTGCGTCCATGGACGAGAGGGTACCGGCAAAGGCTGTAACAACCCACTGGGGCGGGAATGGCTAGGCTTAGAAGTGGCGCAGACATTACAAGCAGCCACAAAGTCCTTTACATCCTTGCGGATATCAGGCCACCAGACTAGGCGCCTCAAGAGTTCAAGGGTCTTAGCCGAACCAGGATGTCCAGCTTGCCTGGAGCAGTGGGTTTGTTGCAGGATGGCCAGGCGAAGTTCTGGAGGGACGAAGGCCATGCCAATCGGAGTATCTTGAGGAGCCGAGGACTGCCCAGCCAGAATCTGGTCGGCAAATTGGGGATACAGAGAGGCAATGATCTTGACTGGTGGAATGATTGGTTCCTGTCTCTCAGGGTCACGGTCCACCGGAGTGAAGCTACGAGACAAGGCGTCGGCCTTCAGATTTTTGGAACCTGGGCGATAAGTCAAAACAAAGTTAAATCGGGAAAAGAAAAGGGCCCACCTGGCTTGTCTGGGATTTAGCCTCTTGAGGGACTGTATGAACTCCAGATTCTTGTGATCAGTGAAAATCTGGACAGGAATTTCAGAACCCTCCAGGAGGTGACGCCATTCTTCAAGGGCAAGCTTGATTGCCAAGAGTTCTCGATTCCCGACGTCATAGTTCTGCTCTGCGGATGAGAACTTCTTGGAGAAAAACGCACAGGGGTGCAATTTTCCATCAGAGGAATGTCTCTGAGACAGGATAGCTCCGGCTCCGACTTCAGAAGCATCAACTTCGATGCAGAAGGGTAGTGCAGGATTGGGATGTCGAAGAACAGGATCGGACGTGAAGGCCTCTTTCAAGGACTGAAAGGCTTCTATAGCAGATGGAGGCCACAGGCTGGGTTTACCCCCTTTTCGGATGAGGGCCAGGATAGGTGCAATGCGGGAAGAGAACCCCCGGATGAACTGTCGATAATAATTAGCAAATCCGATGAATCTCTGGATTGCTTTGGTACTCAGTGGGAGAGGCCACTCCTGGATGGCCGACACTTTCACGGGGTCCATCTCAAATCCCTCTGGAGAGATAATGTATCCTAGGAAGGGGATCTTGGATACCTCGAAAACACACTTCTCCAACTTGGCGAAGAGAGAGTTCTTCCTCAGACGAGAGAGTACCTCCTTCACCTGGGAGCGATGACTTTCAAGGTCCTTGGAAAAGATCAGGATGTCGTCCAAGTATACGACTACGAACCTTCCTAGGAGATCTCGGAACACATCATTCACAAACTCCTGGAAGACGGCAGGGGCATTGCATAGGCCGAAGGGCATAACGAGATATTCATAGTGCCCATCCCGAGTGTTGAATGCCGTCTTCCATTCGTCACCCTCCCGGATGCGAATGAGGTTGTAGGCCCCCCGGAGATCCAACTTGGAGAAAATCTTTGCCCCTTTCAGCTGGTCAAAGAGCTCGGCAATCAGGGGCAGAGGGTATCTGTTTTTCACGGTGATCTTATTCAGACCCCGATAGTCTATACAAGGCCGAAGGCCTCCGTCCTTCTTCTCCACGAAGAAGAACCCAGCCCCTGCAGGAGAGGTAGAAGGGCGGATAAACCCCCGCTGGAGATTTTCTTGGATGTACTCCTTCATAGCGGTAGTCTCTGCAGGAGAGAGAGGGTAGGTGCGCCCTCTGGGGGGCATAGCTCCAGGCAGGAGTTCAACCGGACAGTCGTAGGAGCGATGTGGGGGAAGGAACTCTGCAGACTTTTTACAAAACACATCGGAAAATCCCTTGTAAGTGGAGGGCAAAGTCTTTAATTCCGCAGAGGAGACATTCACCTTCTCGAGGGGTTTTGGCGGAAGGCAATGTTGCAGGCAAAATAAACTCCAACGAGAGATCTGCCCAGTGGACCAGTCTATGGTGGGGTTATGCAGACGTAACCATGGAAGACCCAATATCACTGGAGTAGAAGGACAGGGGATGATGAAGAATGAAAGTTTTTCTTGATGCAGCGCCCCAACTTGTACAGATAGTTCCGCCGTGAACTTTGTGACGAATTCAAACTCCAGGGGTTTGTCATCTATGGCAGTAATTCGCAGGGGAGAAGACAATGGAAGCAGAGGAATCTTCATGCGTTCGGCAAAAAAGGCATCCATGAAATTGCCATCCGCTCCGGAGTCGAGGAAGGCCCTTTCGAAGATAGACTTACTTGCCAGGTGAATCTGCAAAGGAAGGAGAAGCCTGCGTGAATTTTCTTGATACTTCTCCAGAGAACCTCGAGTGATGCCCCCTACATGAGAAACCTGAGACATACCTCGGGGTACAAAACTCTTGGCTTTGGCAGGACAGGCGTTGGCAAAATGGGAATGCCCACCACAGTATAAACAGAGACCTGCCATACGTCTTCGGAGTCTTTCCTGCTCGGAGAGGCGAGTCTTTCCTACTTGCATGGGTTCCTCCAAGGGAGACGTCGACACATGGGTCACAGGAACAGCGGGTGTTTGCAGAATCGGCCTTTGAAAGCGAGGGGCCAACATGGGAGAAAATCGTCTACTGCGCTCTCTCTCCACCTGGTGCTCTCTGAGACGAGTGTCCACCTTAATGGATAGAGCGATCAACCCTTCCAGGGTGTCAGGAGTCTCTCTGGAGACGAGATCATCTTTGATGCGGATGGATAGGCCTTGGTAGTATACAGCCTTGTAAGCGTCATCACACCAGGAAGTCTCCGCCATCAGTGTTCGGAAGTCTATAGCATACTCATTGACACTGCGGCTTCCTTGCCGGAGCTGCAAGAGACGGGCAGGGGCGTTCGTAACCCGACCTGGAGCATCAAAGACTATACGAAAAGCTTGGAGAAAGTCTTTAACATCAAAAGTCAGCGGGGAATTCTTCTCCCAAAGAGACGTTGCCCACTCCAGTGGCTTGCCTTCCAATCGAGACATCACATACCCCACCTTGGAACGCTCGCTTGGAAACTGTGTGGGTTGGAACTCAAATTGAATTTGGCATTGCGTGGCAAATCCCCTGCAAGCTTGTGGGTCCCCACTGAAACGAGGGGGAGGTGGAATGCGAGGCTCACCTGTCGGGTAGCTTGTGTTCGTGGGGGCTGCCGCCATGGGGGGATCCCCAGTAGGTGGAGCAGTGGAGGACGCAGAAGGCACTTGAGCCAGCAGGACATCGAGTGCTTGCCCAATGCGAACCTGCTGGTTTTCGTAGTCCTCCATGCGGGATGCCAGTCCGCGGAGCGCTCGTCCGACATGAGGTGTGGCTTCCTCAGAAGGATCCATGGCCCAAGAATAATGTCAGGGAGCCGGGAGCTCCCTCCAGGGAGGTTGTCTGGATCAAGGAGGAAGCCCTCTTGAGGGAACAAGGTCGCGGTATCCAAAGGGTTAAACGGAGAATAGTCAGGATCAGGCAAGAGTTCACAGGCAGGCAGAATACAAACAAAGTCCAAAGTCCAGGCAAAGGGTCAGGATACAAGGCAGGAACAAGATTAGGCAATAAGGCACACAGGAAACCCAGGATATGCTTCAGGAAAGTAATCCTATTCTTGGGCGCCATTCTGGCGTCTAGTTGGCGTTTTTATTTTCAAATTTGGCGCCATTCTGACGTCATTGACGCTCTTGCGCCGACGTCGGCGCGCTGACGTCATCGCCCGGCGCCGCTACCCACGTGGAGGCCATGGGCGCTGCCATTTTGGGAGCGACGCCGGCGAAGATGGACGCGCCGCCCGGAGCTCCTGGGCCTGCTCCGGGCGGCGATCGTTACATCTTCTAAGCGAGCACCATTGAGTGATTCTCTTCTTCCCCTTCTTCTTTTTTAAAAGCCAGGGGCCAAAGCATGCATAAACGGCTTTTGACTCTACTGTGCATGCACATGGATTGCTCCATGGTGCTCACAAAGAAGAACCTTGTAACAGAGCAGTTTTCCACTAATTGTAGTAAACAGAGATATATCAACTCTATTAGTGTTTCCAAGATTTCAGTGGCAGTGGATATGAATGCTCTTAACTCTCCCGTAGCTACCTGTTTCTGAGAACTACTACACCACAGAGTTCTTATATATCTAAAATGCAACAGAATATGAGCTCAGTGACACTGCAAATGATTTTGATAGAATTTTCTTCCCAGTCATTAAAGGAGAACTAACCCCCTACTATAAGCCATACGCTTCCAGGCATTGCCTCCTCTCCCTCACCGTGATGTGCTTTAGTGTTACAAAAAACCCTTATAAAAATTCTGACCCTTAAATGCAGAGAAGCGCAACGGAGCACCCGCCCGTCATCTTAATGTAGTCCAAGGGTCTCTTGGCCATCACGAAGCCTGCTGGCACATGTGCAGTTGGGCCAAGTCAGGAATCGGCTTCAACTCCACGTACACAAATTGGCACTGAGACCAGAAAACTGCACAAAGATCAACACTATGGTGACCGGGAGCTCCGCTGTGCTTTCTTGCATTTAAGGGTGAGATTTTTTTACACTAAAGCCCATCACAGGGAGGGAGAGGGGCAAAGCCTGGAAGCTTAGGGGGCTTATGGTAGGGGGTTTTAGTTCTCATTTAAATGAGAAAACAGCTGCTTGGAAATATATTTGTTTCAGTTGCAGAAGAAGTTGCAGAAGACTCTATGAAAGTAAAATGTCATATCCCATGCAATGGTGTCTCTGAATATAGAGCTGGCTGTCTATAGATGTGTAAATGCCATCATCCTTTAATATGGCCAGGAGTAACAAAGTGATTGTATTACAACCATATGCTGTAGCCATAGTTTAGCTAAGCAACATACCCTCAATTCTTTAAGCAAGCCTGCCACCATTAAGGAGACAAGGGTAAAAAAAAGAGTTCTACCCACAAATAAGTTCATCTGAGAAGAAAGAAACTGAAAAATGTAAATTACACCCAATACTGTTCTAAGGAAAAGGTGTCAATGTAGCTGCAGATGCTATTCCATGAAAGCTCTGCACTGGCAAAGTAAAATGATATGGCTGCCTATCAGATGCTTATCTAAGACACATTCTCCATAAGATTAGTTCAAACGCCTTTACCATTTATAAAATTTAGTTTACAAGATACTTTCAAGCTACTCATTAAATGGTTAATGACAATTAAACTTGTGAAGAACAACCCCATTGAAAACCTGGGGTTAAATAGCAACAGTCAAAGCTTTTTCCTTCTCTTCTGTTTTGGTTATCATACACTAACAATGCTAGGGTATCTATAATGTAACCATGAATCAAAACATACAGCTGGTAAATGTCCAAAGATTCCTGTATTTCTTTGTCTATAGTTCTGTGAATCTTTATTGTCTTCCTTTATGCCCGCTCCCTGTGAGATGGTATAAAACCCTTGCTCGAGTATTATTTCTTGGAATGTCACCCTTTTTTTCTAAGATTTCTTTCTTCACACCACTACTATTGTTTTTGTACATTTTGTGGATGTATTGTATTGACCGAATTTTGATTTCCATTGGAGCCCGTCTGCCCAGATATTGGCATTCCCTGAGATTTTACAAGCCCAACTAACAACCATGTACACGTCAATAAAGCTAAGTATAATCAAATTTATTGCTGTGTTTTATAATAATTATCTACACATAGCAGGAACAAAAAGAATTAAAGCAATACCGACACATTCCTATAAAAATCATGTAGTGTCAGCCAGTCTGCTGCACACAGATTCGCGGGGCTGGGGGGGGCTTTGAGAGGGGTTTTGAGGGGGGCTATTGCTGGTGCAGCACATACTTGATACTGATACGTTCCTATGATTTTGTCGGTATCGCTTTAAGCTTTTGTTTGCATATATAGTCACTTATATGCACCTCCAGGAGACCCAAATTACTGAATGCCCCTTATCTGGAAAACCCCTGGCCCCAAGCATAAAGGGTCCCATATGATATAATTTATTCTAGTCAAAATATTGATATACAAATTTAATCATTGCTCACAATTTTGCTTACTGGAGTTTCTAAATACAGCATGATCTTTGCTATGGATAATGTTATTCCTCACAATCGCAGCATGCAACTCACGAATAAATAAAATTAAGATAAAAACTAAATAAAGGGGAAGTAATACAGAAAAAAATGATCTTAGTGTGATTAAGGAATTTCCCATTACAGACCAATAGAGAGATTCTTGGATTTCCAGTTTTAAGGTCAACAAATATTTCCAGCTAAACATGTCAGATTAACATGTTAATGTTCTATCTATTGTTATATTGCATTGGAATGGATGGACAGTTTCAGAAATCTTTGCCATAATCTAGTGTAATACAAAATTGTGCAGCTGACTGGAGAGCTGATTTTCTGGCAATTGTGCAGTAATTTCAGACAGAAATAGAAAGCACCTATAAATGATCGGAGAAATAAAAAACACTCCCTAAAATAAACACACACACATATATATAAATATTCATCTGAATGGCATCAGTCACATTGTTCCTCATAAGATCACCCTTTTAAACCTCATTCGTAGATATCCTGGTAAAAAGTTGTTTCCGGTGTCATGAAAATGCAATGATGTGTGTGTAGGGACCTATAGGATCTGCTATGCCCTATAGAGTTAAATTCCTACCCTTTTTCTTTACTCTATTGTTATTGGATTAACATGTAACATGTCATTTAGTACACCATTAGTTATTGGTCAAAGGGTGTAATACCATTTTCTGCCACACTGCTATATATTGTGGGTATGGAGTGGCCTCTTCCTCTTTGGCTCCTGGTGTCTGTGCTGCTAGGTGTTTCCCATTGAGCCTGGGATCACCAAGGCCCCAGTAAAGCCATTCACCCCAAAGGGACCTGTACCTTTGGTGATTAAGTCAGGGAACAGGAAACCCTGTGAACGAGGTTAGCTATCATAAGGGCAGATCTTTAATAGACTCTCTAGGAGAGTGAGATAGTCAGCTTTATATAGCATGAGCAGCTGTGTGCTCCATCAAGGATAGTAGTAGGGAGTAGCTTCCCAAAGGCTTCTTGTTTGCCTTTAGTACAGGGACTCAGTGGATAGGGTGTTGGGCTTTAGACTTCGTCTCTCTAACTACTCCACTGGTGATCCCGATCCCCACAGAGGTATATCTGTCTTCTGGGAATTGATTGACTACTATGCCTTATGGGAGTGACAGTCTTCATTGTGCTGTATCATCTTCTGCTATCCTCCCTCCTCTCTTATATGCTACACCTGCATCAACTCCTGTGTGAGTAAACCTGTGGTCACTTGTACTTTGCATTTGTTACAATAAACCATCTGTTATTTCGCCATCAAGAACCTCCTGGCATCCAATCAATCTATTTTTATATACAGTAGCCTGTGTTATGTAGTTATACTACATCTTAAAGGGATAGCTTCCACCTGGCGAAGCCCTGACCCTGTTGTGTAGGTTGCATGTAGCCAATGCTCTATCATACTAGTGGGTATTTGTCTAAATACAGCCAAATAGATGCTACATGTGCTTGGTTAACCAACTGATTATTTTCTGAGCTGCCTTATTCCTAACATGGGAGTCTGACTTATCAAAAAGGCTATATAGAAATTCTATTGTTTTCGTGACTGATCAATATAATACACAACACCTCTGTATCCTCATATATATGTACTGTTGTTTCAGCTTCTATAAGGAACCTATAAGCTATGGTATGGGGCCCGGGTGCAGGCTATGCAGTCGGGTTCCTCCCAACCCCCTCCCAAGACAATTTTCGCTGTGGTTTTTGTGCCCCCCCCTGCACCCCAGTATAGAAGCCCAGTAGGGCTGGGTTATTAAGTTAGTCAGTCTAAATGTATATCAGACACAAGGCATAGTTAGACTAAATGTAAAGCAGACATGAGGCACAGTTAGACTAAACTTGTACAACACAGAGGTTACAGCAAGGAAGCCAGGCATGGTAGGCAACAGGTAGAATGTATACTGTCAAATCAGCTCCCAAACATAAAGCTGGGAGAAGGATAAGGCTTTTACAGATGGGGGGTTTCTTTGTTGCATCTCAAAAAATGTTCTATTTTTGGATTGCTACAAAAGTTACCATACAACTGGGAAATCATTGTGCTTCTGAAAAGGGAACCAGTAGGACTACCTTTCCATAAAGGTATTAGAAGTTAAGCAGCTGGAAGGGAATGACCTGTAATACCATCCCCTCTTGTCAGCACATTGTATTTAAAATAAAATGCATCTTTATGTTTCCAGCTGCACAGTGTTTGGGAAGAGACAGGTGCATTAAGCAAGTAATTGATATAATGCATAATCCTTACCACTAGACAGTGAATGGGAGCTAGAAATCAGTAGACAGACTGGCATACAGAGAGGACATCAGTAGAGCTGCAGCTCCCATTGGCAAGACCAAACTCTACAGCCCAATGTTTAACCACTAGCCCTTGCAGGCAGAACTCACCCAAGTTGACAAAGCTCATGACCATGTCTGCATCGCTGAGGAAGGCACTGTCCTGAGTGCTGCCTAAATGACTGCCCAGTAGGTTTTTGACCTTGAGTTGATGACTGTGCAAAGTTGCCCTGTGTGACCAATCTTTCAAGTCCATTCCCTGGTCCTGGCCAGACATGGCATTGTACAGGTCTAACATGAACAGGGGAGCTGAGTTGAGCTTTCCAGGCTGGTTTAGCTGGGCAGGGCTAAGTGCATGCATGGGTCTGGGTCTGTGGAGAAGCCCCAGGATGGACAGGATCTCCTTCTGCATCTCTCGCTTCTCGTGGTTCTTGAGACGTCTGTATAAAAATCCACTGTCCATGCTGGATCTCCTGTCCACCAAGGTGCCCTGTGCCAGGCTCAGCAGGGTGTAGAAGAGCCAAAGTGCCCCCCAGAGAGGCAATGCCACTCTCCACATGCTCTTTGTCACAAAGCACATGCAGACACAAGGGTCCGAGGCTTTCTTCAGTGCTGCTGCTGCTGAATGCCACACAAGGTGCCCACCTGATCCAGCATCTCTCACAAGGCTAAGGAGTGCCCTGCCCTCTGCTCTTTGATGATGGCCTTACTCTTCAATAGGTTGTAAAGATAATACAATTCTGGAACAATTAATGAAGCAACCTGTCAGTGTTTTTCCTTTCTTGCAGACCTGATGGAAATAAAACTCTTCTTTTCCTATGTGGTATCCCGACTCAGCTGTGGAAATGCAGGTAAGTCTTCTGCCCCAAACTTGCAGCAGCATCATTCCAGAATATCCATGTGCCTGCCACTCTGCACACTGGACATAGCTATGATGGGAGGACTCGAAAAGCCTTAGAGATTATCCTTTACCATCACCCAAACTGGCCTCGTCTCCTCTGTGTCACGCAGCTTTTGCTTTACAGAAAACTTCATAATTGTCTATGTGACTCGCTTCCCCGGCTTCTCACCGACTTACTCACGTCTTCTCTGCTCGGGTGAGTCATTTATCACCATCTACTGGTGACTTTGCATACTGCATCCAGTCTGTATTGAGGATTAGAATGGTTTACCCACTTGTCCTAACCTGAGGATTGGAGTTTGCAGGAAGATCATTGTCAGCTACAGAGGCTGCACAGGTTGTAGATACCTGTAGTTCAAGATCCCTGTAGTAGTTGAAGAGTGGTTTAGGTGCCTGCCAATAAATGCCTGTGTATGGGGAGTTTTAAGATGACATTGATGGTAATAACTCCTAATTGTTATTAAGTCACTGCAGTACACAGTATGGTAGCTGAATGCGCTGGCGCCAGTTAAACAAATTATCCATGTATCACGTTAATAAATCTAATCCAGGGTGTCAGAAATATAGGTATTTGGCTGGAAAGAAATCCAGGTAAGTGTCTTAGATGTTCCATAGTTTTACAAAGACTGGATGCATTTATACATATATAAATATGTATATATATATATATATATGAAAGGGAAAAGCAACACTCAAAGGACTCTTCTTGTGCTGACAAAAATGTTTTGTTATTGAAGAATCAATGTTTCGATCCCTTACAAGGATCCTCGTCAGGAGAATACAAAACAAAAAACATGTGTCCAATGTTTTGGCCCCCTTAGGGCCTTTATATATCTATATATAGACAGATACTGATTTCCATTGTAATTATATTTACAAATACCTTTAACCCATTTAAAATACTTTGCTAATTAATGCATACTAGAAAGTTGCAAAATATATTTTATCTTTAAAAGATTACTCATCTTATTATACCAAAAGAGATTCAAACAGATGATACCCAAATATTTTGCTTTAATAATGAAGGCCAAGAACATATTATTTCATGAAATTCATTCTTCATTAAAAAGATTTATAGTTTTATAAATTATAGTTGTAGGCTGTTAAAGAGCATGCACATCTGTGGGAAGGATGATATATTTTGCCTTCTGCAGGAAATCTTACGACTCTAGGAACGTGTTCACCTCACGGAAGTGTATGTTCCACAGCAATACCCCCAAGGTCAGCGGCTGAGATGTGTAATGTTTCCTCTATTACACCTTTGTTATTCTAAGGAAACTTCCATAAATTGTCCTAAATTAATGCCGTTTAATGTAGATTTCCCTTCCTCTTCAGAAAAATGACTTTCTTTTGCATATATAACAACTACTTAAACTGCTCCTCTATATACTACTCTAGTGAACATGCATTGTAGTAATCATCTGTATAGCAGCTCTGATCTTTAAATATTTAGCCTCATCTGTGGAAATTAGGGATGTAGCGAACGTCGGAAAAAAAGTTCGCGAACATATTCGCGAACTTGCGCAAAAATGCGAGCGGTTCGCGAACGGTTCGCGAACCCCATAGACTTCAATGGGAAGGCGAACTTTAACATCTAGAAAAGACATTTCTGGCCAGAAAAATGATTTTAAAGTTGTTTAAAGGGTGCAACGACCTGGACAGTGGCATGCCAGAGGGGGATCAAGGGCAAAAATGTATCTGAAAAATCTGCCTGTGTGTGCTTGGAAGAGATAGTGTAGGGGGAGAGCTGTTAGTGATTTCAGGGACAGATGATAGTAAGTTTGCTGGCTAGTAATCTGCTTGATACTGCTCTGTATTGGAGGGACAGAAGTCTGCAGGGATTTGAGGGACATTTTAGCTTAGGTAGCTTTGCTGGCTAGTAATCTACTGTTCTCTTTAAACAACTGCCATACGTTGACCTTGTAGGCATTGTTTGCCCAGTTTTTTTGGACGCAGCCACTGAAGCACAGTTGCCATAAAAAATATGCCATATAAATGCTGAAAATAGTCATTTTTCGCCATACGTTGACCTTGTAGACATTGTTTGCCCAGTTTTTTTGGTTGCAGCCACTGAAGCACAGTTGCCAGAAAAAATATGCCATATAAATGCTGAAAATAGTCATTTTTTGCCATACGTTGACCTTGTAGGCATTGTTTGCCAGTTTTTTTGGTCGCAGCCACTGAAGCACAGTTGCCAGAAAAAATATGCCATATAAATGCTGAAAATAGTAATTTTTTGCCATATACGTTGAGTCAACGTATGGCAAAAAATGACTATTTTCAGCATTTATATGGCATATTTTTTCTGGCCTCTGTGCTTCAGTGGCTGCGGCCAAAAAAACTGGGCAAACAATGCCTACAAGGTCAACGTCGTTGACCTTGTAGGCATTGTTGCCCAGTTTTTTTGGCCGCAGCCACTGAAGCACAGAGGCCAGAAAAAATATGCCATATAAATGCTGAAAATAGTCATTTTTTGCCATATACGTTGAGTCAACGTATGGCAAAAAATGACTATTTTCAGCATTTATATGGCATATTTTTTCTGGCCTCTGTGCTTCAGTGGCTGCGGCCAAAAAAACTGGGCAAACAATGCCTAAAAGGTCAACTTATACACTACTACAGCGGTAGTAAAATAAAAAAAAGTAAAATAAAAAAAAAATGAATATTAAAAAAAAAAATTAAAGTTGGTGCTGCTGAACTACTAGGAGCAGCAGATTAGCACACCAGTCCCACTCCCCAACACTGCTAGACTAATAGCACTGGGCTCTTATAGTAGTAGTAGTAGTAGTAGTAAAACAACAAAAAAATAAATAAAAGCAGTCCTTACAAGGACTACTGTTATTGCAGCAGTCAGCAGATGAGATCAGAAGCAGGACAGCTGCCCACTGCAGCTACATACAGAGCACTGCAGTAGAAGGTAGATTACTAGCCAGCAAAGCTACCTAAGCTTAAATGTCCCTCAAACCCCTGCAGACTTCTGTCCCTCCAATAACAGAGCAGTATCAAAACGATTACTAGCCAGCAAACTTTCAACTGTCCCTGAAATCACTAACAGGCAGCAGCTCTCTCCCTACACTATCTCTTCAGCACACACAGGCAGAGTGAAAAAACGCTGCAGGGCTTCGGTTTTTATAGGGAAGGGGAGTGGTCCAGGGGAGAGCTTCCTGATTGGCTGCCATGTACCTGCTGGTCTGTGGTGAGAGGGCAAAAAAAAGCGCCAACAATGGCGAACCCAAAATGGCGAACGTCGCGCGACGTTCGCGAACTTCCGGCGAGCGCGAACACCCGATGTTCGCGCGAACAAGTTCGCCGGCGAACAGTTCGCGACATCTCTAGTGGAAATATGGCAGACTTGGGAAGCTTAATCTGCACACTGGCACTCTGTCTGGAATGGTTCCATAATATCACATCTCAACAGAGGACAAATGGTTTTTCTTTATTTGTGAAAGTTTGGAAAATTAAAGGTAGGGTGTTCATCCACTTTTGGGATTGAATCATTAAGGCAACGCAGTTTAGGCATGATGATTGTAAAATGTACAAATCTTATAAAGTAAGTTATTTTGCAATATAACAAAAGTGAAATAGAATACAATACAGGCATAATAAACAATATATTGGCAAAGTAACAACTGGTTTGGTTTTTTAGTAGAAGAGTAAATGGCAGTAAGATCAAAGCATTATGAAAATTGATGGTTGAAATTCAAATAAGCAGATAAACATGTTATAAAACTCTATGGAAAATAACACAAAAGGGGGCAAAGTAACAGCATGCACAGATATATCAATAACACAGTGAAATACACCTTGCAATGAACAACCCTTCCCGCTTATGTTATTTGCCATGAAACTGACCTTGATGATAGATAGAATACTAAATGGGTTCCTCAGTATTTTGTTCACTGAAAGAAAAAATAGGCAACATAAGATGAGGACTAATTTACATTAGGTCTGGCCACAAAAAACAAGTGTGAAAGTAAAACCCCTGTATCTAACACAGGCCTTGACCAGGAATTAACTCCTGGGCATTTTTTGAGTGATGTGACGTGAGCATTCTATACTGCACAAAATAAATCAGTATGCAACCAGGCGCTGTCCATGTGGCACCCTTGCCCTCACAGGCACAATTTACTAACCAGTATAAAAGGTTGCACTTTGAGTTCCCGGTGCATAATTCTGTGCCTGACTGCAGTGGGTGCAATTACCATGGAATTCTGGAAATTAATGTTGCAGCAGGAAAAAAAAACAGTAAATTGTGCCAATATTTGCACTTTCCGCTGCTTTGCTAAATGAGCCCTTTATTCTCAAAAATATTTCCTGTTTTTGCTCTTACTGCTAAGGCATCATTAGGAGAGGCATGTATTTTGGTTTTAGCTAAAATGCCATTATTATTTTCTTTTGAGTCTAGCAAGGATTACAGAGTTATACTGACAGCAAGGCATTTTGAAGGTTATATCAGTTGTAGTCTTACTATTTGTGTTGTATTGTGGTGCTCTCATATGAAGATATTAGTATTTCAAATTTAGTATGCTGGTTAATGGGAATTAAATTTGACTAAATTACATCATGCTATTTTATGCACTTGGACATGCACTTATAAGGTCCAAGCAGTTTAATATTACAAAATCAAAAGACCACCTTTACAGCTAGATGTTTTGAGGGATTTAATGATCTTTGTAAAAGAGTATTTAGAGTAAGTCATTGAACCTATTTATTTATTTTTAAGATCCTCATTGTTTACAACAGATTGTACATTATTTATTATATATTATTACATTATACAGGTAATATCTTTTGTATTATTTTAGATATATACATTTTAGATATATATGTCTATGCAAGCTAGTTTACTGTCCTAGCACTAAAGTTTGCCTTGCATAGCATATACAGTGACCGAGGGACTAGTATGATCGTGGTGATTTCTGTGATAATAATAATTCTATTGCCCTCAATCTGTACTGGTCCTGTATGTGTATATGGAATTACACAGTATTGTTGGTTTTGCTGCTCCTCCAATTTAAAATCATAAATGTCATTTTCACTGGTTTCCCTTTATATTAGTATAATTATGGAGTACCGAAGACCTGTCTGTAATACCTGTCTCATATAAATGGAGCTAGTACACATTGACCCTCTTTGATATACAGTGCCTTGGATGATAAAATAACCACATATTAGAAGCAACTGGAAAGGCAGCTAAACATCAGGTTATTATTAGAAGAAAAATGTCAAATCCTACATTTCATTGTAATGAAAGAAATGGTAACTCCCTACTTAATGAGGATGAATAAGCATGAAATTGCTTTGATATTTCCCTTTAGTAAGTATAACCCTAATTTGGTTATTGTCTCTTTAATAGCAATTTACCCTTGGCAATCCAGGGGCCCTGAGTCCCTTTTGCGAAAGGAAAAGTACTGGGAACTGGGATTTACAGCGCAGTGCCTCCACTTAGGGAACACTGAGGAGTACACCTCAGGGGATTTCCACTAGGAAAAATAAAACACACAGTTTGCAAATGAAACAGATATAAACTTTATATAAAACAGTAATGAAAGAACTTTGGCAATCTAATACACAATGCACTCCTGCACTGTTGACACGTGGGACCTACCTATCTCACTATTAGGTAACTGACTGTTTCTCCAACACAGTACCAATACTCTGGAAGGAGTTAATGACCACACAGTTCAGTCCAAATGAAATGTACCTTCCAAAGAGCTCTTATACCCCAGGTAGCGCTACCATTCCCAAAAGTACCTCCCCCTTTGGAACTTAGCAACTGGTTCTGGCTGGATAATGCAGCATAGAACCCCTGTTAAGCTCTGTTGGAGACCCTGTACATTTGGATCCAAAGTCAGGCACACCCTCTCTCCCAAGAATGCGCTGGTGCACCCAGCCAATCGGATGGCTCTCCAGCCTGTAACTGGGCTGGACGATGTCACAGACAGAAAAACAGGGGAAGGATTTGTCTGATCCCCTACATAAGAATTCATTGTCATTGCATGAAACTAACCCTGGCAATATAAAATAAGGAACACAATTAGCTCATCGATAGGATTGACTAATTTACAAACAAACAACATACATACAACAGGTTTCAATCCAAGCAAAATTCTTGCAAGCTTGCAAAGTTAAAGAGCTCCACAGTGAATACATACTAAATTAAAATTTAAACAAAAATGGACTATGTGTTGTGGTTCTTAAAGGGATACTGTCATGGGAAAAAAACATTTTTTCAAAATGAATCAGTTAATAGTGCTGCTCCAGCAGAATTCTGCACTGAAATCCATTTCTCAAAAGAGCAAACAGATTTTTTTATATAAAATTTTGAAATCTGACATGGGGCTAGACATATTGTCAATTTCCCAGCTGCCCCAAGTCATGTGACTTGTGCTCTGATAAACTTCAATCACTCTTTACTGCTGTACTGCAAGTTGGAGTGATATTACACCCTCCCTTTTTCCCCCAGCAGCCAAACAAAAGAATGGGAAGGTAACCAGATAGCAGCTCCCTAACACAAGATAACAGCTGCCTGGTAGATCTAAGAACAACACTCAATAGTAAAAACCCATGTCCCACTGAGACACATTCAGTTACAGTGAGAAGGAAAAACAGCAGCCTGCCAGAAAGCATTTCTCTCCTAAAGTGCAGGCACAAGTCACATGACCAGGGGCAGCTGGAAAATTGACAAAATGTCTAGCCCCATGTCAGATTTTCAAAATTGAATATAAAAAAAATCTGTTTTCTCTTTTGAGAAATGGATTTCAGTGCAGAATTCTACTGGGGCAGCACTATTAACTGATTCATTTTGAAAAAAATTTTTTTTCCCATTACAGTATCCCTTTAAGCACAGAAAAAAGAACACTTCATAAAAAGAACTCTTCATAAACAACACCATTTGAGCATAACCAAAGTCTCATTTAATTTATTTAAACAACAATTTTAATTTAATGATTTAATCTTGTAATACATACCCCTCATTATTTCATACTGCATTGCTGCATACTTAAAAAACAGAATTCTAGGGACTAAACACTATTGGAAAGATCTTACTCAATATGTGATTGTATTTAATTAAGCTGTGAATCGTTTTTAAAAGAGATTATATGGGTGTATGAGAATATGCAAATAACTTCTTGCTTGAAAGAGGTTTTCTTGTTATACTGTTTCTTTTTGGCCTTTTGCATTTTGTGTCCTTTTTTCTTCTTGCGCCCTTTGCATAGAAGGCTTTTGGATAACAATGAATGCCATATAACATTGAATGACACATAATGAGACCCATTCTCCATGCATAATATTAAATACAAAATGGTGTTATATATGAAACTACATTGGATTTCTATAATTTTATTCTATTGTAAAAAAAACTTTAAAAAATAGGAATTAATATGAAATAGTGTAGGCATTCCAAACAATGCTATTCCTACTTGTATCATTCCATGCTACCAGTAGGATGCTGCCAGAAAAGGGCAAGTAACCTCGTCTGTGGAATTTAATCAGCAGTTGTGCTGAGGCCTCTATCATGCTGATTAAAAATATGCAGTAGTTCAGAAAAAGCATTAGTGTTATTATTGACCTCCCTTAATATCTGAAAGCAGTTTGAAATTTGAAGCAATTTTAGGCTGCCAGCAAAACCTATGTTTTATCCTGGAAAAAAGCAAAAAGAACAAAATGCCTTTCTCAACATATTTTAAATTTTTTGTGTTTATAATAGAAAAAACAAAATTTGCTGTTATAGATGTCAGGTCCTTATTAGACTGTATTAGACACCTCAAGCAGTAATAGATTCCAAAGACATATTTCCAAATATATGAATATGTTTTGACTGTGAGTAAATGGCGTGATACATTCAAAAAAAATAATTTCTTCCAAGCACCACCAATTATGAGTAATACTTTGCTTTGGTCTCTTGAGTAGTCACAAACGACCTTCATGGCATTAACAAAAAGAAGGCTTTGGGTCACATTTATAAACTCACCTTTTGACCATTTAATTTATGTTGCAGATATATGAGGGAAATAGCAATAACAGCTACAGTGTGGATGATGGGATGTGAAAATTGTATTGACTTAAATAGAGGATTTTCTCAACACGTGTTGACTTTTGGAAAGTGTGACAAAGGCCTGTTCTGTATAAGAGGAAAGCAAAATCCTCCAAATTGAGCCCAAAGTCTTTGAATTCTTTAGCAGCAGTAATGAGTCAGTGCTTGGCATTCAGACTGAAATGACTAAATATTAAAAAGACCTAACATGAATTTCACCAGCTGTTTACAGAAACCAAGTCTCAGATATTTAGCAGAAATGCAATACTTGGAAATCAGCTTTATGTTTTATAGAGATTTACAATACTACACTGTGTAGCAGTACTCAGCATTACTAAGCATAATTATATATATTCCTACCATACACACCCAGACTATAATTGCCAAACAGTCCTTTATTTTGAATAATAAAAGAATTATATAGGAGCATGATGTATGCATAAAAATGACAGTGGATTTTTAAATTTAAATTTCATTATATCATAAATTATAGCATTATGGTTTTGCTCAGCCATGATGAAAAGATTTCCATTAATGAACAATGTTTTTACAGCACAATTGTAGATTTACTTTCATCATAATGCTACCCAACTGTAGAGAAGTGTTTATTAGAAGACTAACATGCATTTGCTTTGCACTACCTCTTTACCTGTGCATGCTTTTCTAGATCAAATATTTATATGTGTATATCAGTAATTACGTTTTTATTTACTTAAAAGGTTGCAAACTTGAATGAGAACTAAATCTTGATAACCCGATTGATTAAAAATGTGAAAAAAATCCTAGAAAGCAGCAACATCACATTCTACTCATATTTTAATGAGTCTACCAGATTTAAAAAAAATTGAAAACCTTGGATTGAAAAAAACTTAAAAATTTTGCTTAAGACACATCTCATTGAATTCTACATGAACTCATTGAAAGTTGATAAATCACACCCTATAGGGCAGATTTATTAAGGGTCGAATTGAAAATTTGAAATCGAATTTTTGAATTTTTTTTATGGTCAAAACTGTCAAATTCGACTAGGGAATTTTTTTTTAATGTTTTTATTTGTGAGGATTTTCATAAGAATAAACATTTGTATGGTTCAACAGTGCATGGAGTCTCATTGTGATATTCATTACAAAAGAGAAACAGTACAAATTCAAGTCTTATACAGCAAGGCATTAGTAGAATGTTTGTGATAACTGGGAGTATTCCCATTATTACAATTACCAGTTCCATATATGGTGACCGCCCTTGAATCAGTGTTGCTAATACATAGTATCCTGGATTATCACCTTACCATAAATGTTGAATACTGTAAATTGTAAATTCATTTGAGTTTTTAAAAAAATTCAAATTCGATTTTTGAGATTTATCATACTCTGACCCTTTAAGAATTCGACTATTTGCCACCTCAAACCTGCCGCATTACTGTATAAGTCAATGGGAGAGGTCCAGGGATCAATTTGGAGTTGTTTGGAGCCTTCCTGACATTCAAGTTTTTTTCAGAGAAAAAACTCGAATCGAACTTGGTCGAATTTATAGTTACATAGTTAAATTAAATTAAATTGGGTTGAAAAAAGACAAAGTCCATCAAGTTCAACCCCTCCAAATGAAAATCCAGCATCCATACATATACCCATCCCTACTTTTAATTAAATTCTATATACCCATACCTATACTAACTATAGAGTTTAGTATCACAATAGCCTTTGATATTATGTATGTCCAAAAAATCATCCAAGCCATTCTTAAAGGCATTAACTGAATCAGCCATCACAACATCACCCGGCAGTGCATTCCACAACCTCACTGTCCTGACTGTGAAGAACCCTCTACGTTGCTTCAAATGAAAGTTCTTTTCTTCTAGTCTAAAGGGGTGGCCTCTGGTACGGTGATCCACTTTATGGGTAAAAAGGTCCCCTGCTATTTGTCTATAATGTCCTCTAATGTACTTGTAAAGTGTAATCATGTCCCCTCGCAAGCGCCTTTTTTCCAGAGAAAACAACCTCAAACTTGACAGTCTACCCTCATAATTTAAGTCTTCCATCCCTCTAACCAATTTAGTTGCATGTCTCTGCACTCTCTCCAGCTCATTTATATCCCTCTTAAGGACTGGAGTCCAAAACTGCACTGCATACTCCAGATGAGGCCTTACCAGGGACCTATAAAGAGGCATAATTATGTTTTCATCTCTTGAGTTAATGCCCTTTTTTATGCAAGACAGAACTTTATTTGCTTTAGTAGCCACAGAATGACACTGCCCAGAATTAGACAACGTGTCATCTACAAAGACCCCTAGATCCTTCTCATTTAAGGAAACTCCCAACACACTGCCATTTAGTGTATAACTTGCATTTATATTATTTTTGCCAAAGTGTATAACCTTGCATTTATCAACATTGAACCTCATTTTCCAGTTTGCTGTCTAGTTTTCCAATTTAGACAAATCACTCTGCAAAGTGGCAGCATCCTGCATGGAACCTATAGTTCCGCACAATTTAGTATTATCTGCAAAAATAGAAACAGTACTTTCAATGCCCACCTCCAGGTCATTAATAAACAAGTTGAAAAGCAAGGGACCTAGTACAGAGCCCTGCGGTACTCCACTAACAACACTGGTCCAATTAGAAAATGTTCCATTTACCACCACTCTTTGTAGTCTATCTTTTAGCCAGTTCTCTATCCAGGTACAAATACTATGTTCCAGGCCAACATTCCTTAATTTAACCAGTTACCTTTTGTGTGGCACTGTATCAAATGCTTTAGCAAAGTCTAAGTAAACCACATCCACTGCCATCCCAGAATCGAGGTCTCTACTTACCTTCTCATAAAAAGAAATTAAGTTAGTCTGGCAAGATCTATTACGCATAAAACCATGCTGGCACAAACTCATAGTATTATGATTTGCTATGAAGTCCAGTATCTTATCCTTTATTAACCCTTCGAAAAGCTTTCCTATCACTGACGTCAGACTAACTGGCCTATAGTTTTGAGGCTGAGAACGGGATCCTTTTTTGAATAGAGGCACCACGTTAGCAATTCGCCAGTCTCTCGGCACTATGCCAGATCTCAATGAATCCTGAAAAATTAAGTAAAGAGGTTTGGCAATCACAGAGCTAAGCTCACTAATTACCCTGGGATGCATACCATCTGGCCCGGACCTTTGTTAATCTTAACATGTTCTAGTCTCCTTTGAATTTCATCATGTGTGAACCATGCATCATTAGTTGTATTACTAGAATTGGTACTGTTAAGAAGGAAACCTTCACTTACTGGTTCCTCATTTGTGTAGACAGATGAAAAATATGAGTTCAGAATCTGCGCTTTTATTTTGTTTTCATCAACCAGCTGACCCCCCTCTGATAGTAAGGGTCCCTTCCTGCTTCATTTTTTTACTATTAACATATTTAAAAAATATTTTTTTATTATTTTTACTGCTTGCTGCAATATCCTTTTCTATATCAATTTTAGCTTGCCTTATAGCTTCTTTGCATGATTTATTGGCCTCCTTGTACCTTATAAATGTTTCGGCTGTACCAGCTAACTTGAAAGCGTTAAAAGCATGTCTTTTCTTACCCACCTCAACATCAACGCTTCTATTGAACCAAAAAGGTTTTGCTTTGCAACGACGTTCCTTGCTTACAAGTGGAATATACTGACAAGTATATTTATTAAGCAGCATTTTAAATACTTCCCATTTTTGTTCTGTGTTTAACCCTGTGAAAAGCATTTCCCACTTAATATGTTGCAGAGATGCCCTTATACTGTCAAAGTTTGCACGTCTGAAATTTAGTGTTTTAGTTACTCCCTTATAGAATTGCTTCTGCAACAGAATCTCAAAGGAGACCATGTTATGATTACTATTCCCTAAATGCTCACCCACACAAATGTTAGAGATGAGTTCAGTATTGTTAGTTATTACAAGGTCCAAAAGAGAGTTATTCCTAGTAGGTTCTTGAACGAGCTGGAATAAAAAGTTGTCATTCAGCATATTTACAAACCTACTAGCTTTTTATGTCTTAGCAACCCCATTACCCCAGTCAATGTCTGGATAATTGAAGTCACCCATAGCAACAACTTGACCCAGCTGTGAAGCCGCTTTCGATCCAAATTCGATTTGAATTTCCGAGTCGGTAAAAACTACTGAACCCAAACTCTAAAACCACAAATTTCATGGAATATATTAAACGATCCTCACATAAAAATGAAAGAATAAATGAAAGAATGAACAATAGCACTGAATGATCCAAAACAAAAATACGAATACAGGTATGGGATACGTTATCCGGAAACCTGTTATCCAGAAAGCTCTGAATTATGGAATGTTTGTCTCCCATAGACTCCATTATAATGAAATAATAAATAAAAAAATTTAAATTTTCTTTTTCTCTGTAATAATAAAACAGTACCTTGAACTCGATCCCAACTAAGATATAATTAATCCTTATTGGAAGCAAAACCAGCCTATTGGGATAATTTAATGTTTAAATTATTTTCTAGTAGATTTAGAAAATAATTTAAACGTTACATTTTTGTGGAAAAAAATAGAAATTCGATTGTTATAAAATGGGTGCCTTAGGGTCTGTATATTCTGAGGAAGTGAATCAATCACAAAACGCGTTAGGCAGGAAATCTGAATTTTATATGTAAGTGTGTACTATTTGTTTTGTAATAAAAGCTAAATAAAATTATCTGAGTCTTCTCTGTGTTGCCTGAAAGATTTCCAAGCCCGCAGCACTTGAACTTTGCATTCCAACCCTAGTGGGGATCCATAGTGATATGTAGAATCCAGAAAGTGAAGCAATGAATGTGGAGCGGTGGAACAAGAGGCAGCAGAAATAACCCGTGATCAGGATTATACTGAGAACACTTATCTACATGGTGTTGTTGTCCGGAGTGTCCTGGCAAGCAGAGAGCTGGTGGCTGGAGGGAGAGTTTGCTGCCCGGGAAAACAGAAGAGCAGAAGCATATACATAAATCCTACATGCTTAAGAGACACTAAAAGCCTGTGGATAGTGGGAGAGACTCAAAGTTTGTTAGAATATTTATTACAAGAAGCGCATACCTTTCAAACTACTTTTTTAACTCTTTGGGGTAGAACACTTGTTGTATTGCGCATTCTGATCCACATCTGCACAGGGTGTAAGCTTATTTTAGGTTCATGTATACTTCATACATGTTTATTTCTCGATGACACCTGGAGAAACCTGAAGTGATACAAAACTAAGTTGTATAAATTAGCCTTTAATGATAGAAGTTAGACAACTAGGCTGGATTCCAAGCAGATTCATACAGCTTCTTGGCTTTTTTCAATTACTGTAAGGGGGTTATTTACTAAACTCCGAATGCAAAAACCATGAAAATTCACCAAGGGTCGAATATCGAGGGTTAATTAACCTTCGATATTCGACTGCGAATTAAAATCCTTCGACTTCGAATATCGAAGTCGAATGATTTTAGTACAAATTAAATCCTTCGAATCGAACGATTCAAAGGATTTAAATCCAACGATCGAAGGAATATCCTTCGATCAAAAAAACTTAGGAAAGCCTATGGGGACCTTCCCCATAGGCTAACATTGAGTTCGGTAGCTTTTAGATGGCGAACTAGGGGGTCGAAGTTTTTTCTTAAAGAGACAGTACTTCGACTATCGAATGGTGGAATAGTCGAACGATTTTTAGTTCGAATCCTTCTATTAGAAGTCGTAGTCGTAGTCGAAGGTCGAAGTAGCCCATTCGATGGTCAAAGTAGCCCAAAAAACACTTAGAAATTCGAAGTTTTTTTACTTCAAATCCTTCACTCGAAGTTAGTGAATCGGCCCCTAAGTCAATTGGCATCAAAATTATTTTGATGTGCAACAATTTTGACACATGCGACAATTATTATACGTGCGACTCTTTTGTCCAAATGCATTAAAGTCAATGGTGTTTGAATAATTTTGACGTGTGACAATTTTTACGAGCGACAATTTTTTTTCACAGCGAATTTTCGCTGCAGTTTCACGAAAACATTAGCCGTCAGTGGAATCCGGAAATTCGCAGCGAAGCCATGCCTGGCTAATAAATAAATAAATTAGCCCATTGCTACTTGTGATGTTGTGCGCACCTTTGCAGAAACCATTTTCAAACATAATTGTTGCGGATGTGCCTATTTGTAATAAACACACAAAATAAATATATAAGAAATCTAAATAGATAACAAATTAAGAATGTTTTTAATGTTAAATAGATTACATTTTTGTAATAAACATTAGGGATGCACCAAATTTACAATTTGTAATAAATTTTCAACATATTCTGCATCCATTGTAAAAAAAAAATGTGTTCAGTAATGTTCAGAACTAAGGGCTTGGAGTCGGTTCGCCAAACAGTGCTAGGATTTGGGTGAATCCTGGATTATAATCATGCATAATAAACATGCATACAATAAATACAGATACTAAACTTAAAAACTTGTTATTTAAATAATGTTACATAAATGTAAACACATATTTATGGCTCCTGGCAAGACAGTGTAAAACTACAGTTTAGAGTTTCTATATGGGAATTAAGAACCCTCTACTGTCAAATTCTTATTTTAACTGGAATGGATTTATAACAGTGGTATATTTGTTAAAGGAAAAGTAACACCAAAAAATTAAAGTGTTTTCAATTAATGAAAATATAGTGTTATGTTGTGTTACTAGTGTACTTGTGTTACTAGTAAAACTGTTGTGTTTGCTTCAGAAACTCTACTATAGTTACTCTATAGAAACTCTATTATGTACTCAAGCTTCTGGATTGCCATGGGTCAGTCATTCAAATCTGAAAATGAGATAAGCACAGGATACACATTAGATAACAGATAAGTTATGAATATTACAGAGCTTATCTGTTATCTGCAGTGTATCCTGTACTTAAATAGCTGTCCCTATGGCTCCGCAGTAGCTTGTTTATATAAATTATAGTTGTGTTTCTGAAGCAAAAACATCAGCTTTACCAGTGCAAGGTAACAGTACATTATATTGTTAGTAATTAAAAAAACTTTAATGCTTTGGTGTTGCTGTTCCTTTAATAGGCTCATATGCTTTTCATAGAATATTGACACTTTAGGAACAAATTATTGTTAAGTTTATGGTATTAAGTCTGTTCCATTTCAGCAAACGACTGCCCTGTTTATTATTGTCCCAGTCAAGGTACTAAGTGACTGAAGCCAAATGCATTTTACAGATGGTTGAGGAAACAAGATATAACAAATGGCCTATAAAATGGCTGGAATGAGAATTAAATAGAATTATTGAACACGTCAACATTTTTCTCAATAAATATATGTCTAATAGGGCTATTGACATGAAATTTACACCAGATGTCAGTAGCAACACATGTAATCCACACATACAAATAACTCAAAACATCTAGGGGCCCATTTACTTAGCTCGAGTGAAGGAATAGAATAAAAAAAACTTCGAATTTCAAAGTATTTTTTTGGCTACTTCGACCATTGAATTGGCTATTTCGACCTTCGACTACAACTTCAACTTCGAATCGAACGATTCGAACTAAAAATCGTTCAACTATTCGACCATTCTATAGTCGAAGTACTGTCTCTTTAAAAAAAAACTTCAACCCCCTAGTTCGCTACCTAAAACCTAACGAAGTCAATGTTAGCCTATGGGGAAGGTCCCCATAGGCTTTGCTATCTTTTTTTGGTCGAAGAAAAATCGTTCGATCGATGAATTAAAATCCTTCGAATCGAACGATTCTTTGACTTTGATATTCAAAGTCGAAGGATTTAACTTCGACAGTCGAATATCGAGGATTAATTAACCCTCGATATTCGACCATAAGTAAATTTGCCCCTACCGTCATATGAAAAAGTTTGGGAACCCCTCTCAGCCTGCATAATAATTTACTCCACTTTCAACCAAACAGTGGATTGTCTTTCATTTCCCAGGAACATCTGAGTACTGGGATATTTTCTGAACAAAGTTTTTTAGTGAAGCAGTATTCCGTTGTATGAAATTAAATCAAATGTGAAAAACTGGCTGTGCAAAAATTTGGGTACCCTTGTAATTTTGCAAATTTGAATGCATGTAACTGCTCAATACTGATTACTAGCAACACCAAATTGTTGGATTAGCTCGTTAAGCTTTGAACTTCATAGGCAAATGTGTCCCATCATGAGAAAAGGTATTTAAGGTGGGCAATTGCAAGTTTTGTGCTTCTGCTTGAGGGTTAAAACATCTTTAAATGGTTATGGGGACAACTGCTATTGACTTTTACATGACTTCTGATTCGGACTTGGAACAGATTTGGGGCATAATAAATAGCGAAAAAATTTCTTTTTAACACAACTTTTGCAACTTGTTATCAGAACAGAATGGGCCTTAATAAATAACCCCTTATTGTTATTGATACTTTTCATTAATCATCTTTTCATTCAGCCTCCCTCTTTTTCATATTCCAGTCTCTTATTCAAAGAAATGCATGAATGCTTGGGTAATTTGCACCCTAGCAAGCAGATTGCTGAAATTGCAAACTGGAGAGCTGCTGAATAAAAAGCTAAATAAGACACAAAAACGCAAATAATGAAATATAAAAAGCAACTGCAATTCATACATACATCATATTAAAAGTTAATTTAAAGGTGAAGAACTCATTTAAATACATGATCATCTGGTTTCTCTAATCAGTTCATGAACAGTTAGTATGACAAATTTCCAATTAAATGTACAAAAAGCTACACTGTTGTGTGTCTGTGACTTTAACAGTGGAAGTGACCTTTAAAAGTGAGCATGACCAAAATCTCCCTTTCCCTACTCGAATCCCTAATCAACAGTGTATTTGATATTTAAAGTCAATCATATCAATCTATCAGTCATATAAACTGTGTTATGCTAAAACAATTTTCTTAGTTAATCCAGTACATTAGATGTTCTAACAAATTGAAAAAAAGATAAAATGTCTTGCCTTATGCACAAGTTTGTAAGTAAAGGTGCTACTGTATATCCAGCTTTATGTTTAGTATGTTGATCTTAGGGGAACAGCACTTATATTGTCCTGTCACTGTGCTGACCCAATTTCCTACAAATTGTTTATATTTGTATCTATACTTTCATGTTTATATTTGTATTTGTATTGGCAGGTTGACAGAGCTCTAAAGGACTCTTTAGATAGAACTAAGTGCCACCCCGAAGATACTGGGTCCTGGGGATAACGGATATAAAACAAAGATGTTGTAAAAGTTGAGCCAGTGTTAACAGCTAACCCAGGCTTTTTATAAAGCAATGCAATACTTCAAACATTACTTGTGTCCATAAACTACCTCCGCATTATTTTATTTTCCCATCCACCCAGGCATGAGGTCAGACAGATAATCCTCATAATTTAGGCTAAATGCTGTTAAGTAGTATGGAGTGAAGGTGCTACAAAAATCTTGAAAACAGAACCCTTCAGAATAAAGAGAATAGGACATGGAAGCTGTACAAAGGCTAATGTACTAATTTAATAGTACCTTTTGTTTTTAATTCTAGATTTTAATCCAAATATATCTTGATTTCTTAAACAGGTTTCAGAGATAAATCAAAAAGAGAAAAATAATCATATATAATTAGAAATGTCAGTTTGTACCTATTCCATGGATTACAGTCGCAGTCAGGTCTGGATCATTTTCAAACTGAATAAAGGCCTGAACAAGTTGGAAAGCTGTCTCTGGATTTACAGCATTTCTGGCTTCCGGCCTGTTAATTCCAATTGTGATAACAGTTCCATGTCTCTGGTCTATCACTTTTGTAATTTCTAGAAATGCAAATAAAAAGGACACTAGTGTTTTGTTGTTTGTTTATAAGCAATGCAACAATAATACATACTTTTACATCTGCGCAAAGTCAAAATATCTCTTTTATCTTTTGTATCTTTTTCGGACTTGTTTGTTGTTATAAATTGCAAAAGAATATAACCCATAATTGGATAAACTTTCTAATAGGTTCAAACAACTCAATTACCAAAAACTTATACTTATTAAGTTAGTCCTTTTCGAAGAGCAATGACACATATGGATCTAATTTTAAATCTACTTGCAAAACAGAGAAAACAACATTATGAACTTGGGTCTGGAGTCGGATAGTTAGTGGTACTGCCACAATATATGTACCATAGTTCCAAGAAGAGGACAATCTCTGAACAATTTTTATCTCTGTAAAAAGTTTTGCATTCCTAGCAGGAGTTCTAGTGGTAGAGAACTTTGCACAACCACATTCAGTGAGCTCTTTATATTATCCAGGGGTTTATACTAGTCCTTTCTGGCAACTTATTACCTAGTTCTGATTCCCAGGCATTACTGTTATCTATGAAATATATGGAATTTTTATTGACATAATAACACAACAAGCAGGTTCACCTCCAAACAGTTTTTTCAGCAGAGTTGTTTTCAGATTGTTCACCAAAAATAAAGACTTTTTTCAATTGCTTTCCATTTTTTATTTTTTATTGTTTAAAGTTTAATGTTTCTGTCTCTGGTGTCTCAGTCTGACAGCTCAGTGATCCAGGTGAAGATTCTGAACCATTACAAATTGCTACATGGGGAGGCCCATTTATCAAAGGTCAAATTTTGAATTCATGTGAATTTTTTTAAAATTTGAATATACTCACAATTAGACTGGGAGGCTGTTTAAGAAAAAAATTATAATGGCTAATATCGATCGAATGATTCCGACCCGAAAATTTGAATCGTATTTGGTTCATATTTGATTCGTACGAATCAATTTTTTCTCCCGAAAAAAACCCTCAAATGTCAGGAAGGCTATTAACATCTACAAATGGCTCAACGGACCTCTGCTATTGACTTGGACATAAACTCAGGAGGTTTTAGGTGGCAAATATTTTAATTATTACTGTTTCCATGGTCGATGAGTGATAAATTTCACATTTGAATTTACATTCGAATGGGGGGATTAAAATTCGAATATGTGAATTTTGAAACTCGAAAATTCTAATTTGAATTTACAATTCAACCCTTGATAATTCTGCCTCTTAGTGGCTACATTAGTTTGGAATATTAACAACTATTGTATCAATTCTAACAGCTGCCTTTAATAAAACTCTGGGATTCTGCTCAGCAGGGACAAAGATAAAAAAAATGTATCAAATAAATGTATCAATTTAGAAAAGTGGCAGAGTTGGTGATTCCGCCCCTCCCCCCCCCTCAGAGCTGCTTTAGAAGGTGAAAATGAAACTTTATACTTCAATATTGGATGAGAAAATAGAAAGTAATTGCCAAAAGTCTTTATTTCTGGAGAACTATCTGAAACCAACTGAATAGATAAAAGTGTTTGAAGATGAACAACCTCTTTAAACTCTTGGTAATACAGTGAAACCTCAATTTTACATCCCCTGATTTTAAGTTTTCCCTCATTTTACATTGTTGTTTTGTGGTCCCACCTATATATTATATATATTATGCATAATGTTATTTCCCTGATTTTACATTTTCCTGGATTTTACACCATTTTTTCTACTGTATCTATCATCTCAGTTCACTGACTAGATTATTGCACTTACAGTAGAAAGCAGGGGCATTGTCTGTTACACATATTTGTTTCTATTTTTACTGCTAATTGCTGCATCTCTGCCATGATAAACTGATATAGCTGTGCTCATGTTAAAAACAGCACTTGGCAGAAATCAAGATGACGGTAATAACTTCTCCGCTCATAAATAATGTGGGTCTCTGATAAATGAACATGACAATACTCTTGTGGTAAATGTAAAATAGTAAAATATCTATGTATCATCACTTGGTGTAAAAATTACATTCAGTTATATCTCCTGTTATCTAAAACAGCAGTCCAGTTGCAATGACTAGAAATACAGTGTAGCGATCAAGAGATCCATCTACCACAAGTCCCTCAAGCTGCAAAACAGGATGTGGCCTCATATAAGGTGCAAGAGGATCTTGAGCAGATATTAATGGTTCCAGATCCTAGCCAGATTTGGTCACTTCCAGGTTCCTAATTCATCCCATCAGCTGCATTTAACAGAGTTCCATTATCCTTATAATGGTCTACAAGAATTTATGGAGAAAGGCCAGTTTACTGTGGTGGTATACTAAGTAACCTAGTTCTCAGAAATAGATATATGTAGGTGTTTAGACCTCTTCTAAACAGGCCCGGATTTGGGGAGAGGCCCCCTAGGCCCGGGCCTAGGGCGGCAAGATGTTAGGGGCGGCAAGCAGGCCCCCTAACATCTTCTCTATAACATAGTAAAGCGGAGCGGTCCGTGACCGTCACATTTCCATATTGACCCGGCGCAGCAGCTTGTGTGGACTCCTGCTGTGCGCCTGCCTCTACTCTACAGAGAGTAGATAGCAAGCGGTGTCGGTGCAGATCTCCACTTCTTCCGGTCTGCGCTCTGTGACTTCGCCACGTTACCATGTAACTGCGCATGCGCGCTTCATCGTGACATCACTTGGCGCGCCACACGGGCACGCACGGCGCCAGAGTAATTAGAAATAGAGTCTAGAGGATTGGGAAGGGAGCAAGTTCAGGCAAGAGCTGCTGAGCGCATGCGTGCACAGAAAATACGGGGGGGGGCGGCACAGTAGCTGGGCCTAGGGGGGCAGGAAGGGTAAATCCGGCCCTGCTTCTAAAGCAAATAACGAATTTTATATTAAAAGGGAAAAAAAGTCTTGGCTTTTGTGGCTGCTTGGCAATAACGTGGAAGCAAGTGACATTCATTACAGTTTGAACTTTCGAAGCAGCAAAAAAATATATAAATGTAGAGGTCTTAGAAACAACTTGTAATGTTTACAGCATACTACACCAGTATTTGGTATATTCCCTCTTGTTCAAATAGAGAAAAACAACAAACATTTTAATTATGTCACCCATATTAAAAATTGACCTAATGTGGGACTTATCTGTTTACCCAATAATTTAAAAACATAGAATCTTTAAAACATCATGTGAGAATAAGTGATGGGCAGGTCACGCCAAAACCCGAAGAAAGAGGTTGGGAGGGTTTTAGTTGCAGGCAAGTGATGGGCCATTTTCGTCACAAGCACAGTCACTCGTCGGCTATATACTATATACTTCTGGTCAAAGTAAATTTTGTATGCACTCCCTGGCCTTCCTGTAATGCAATTGTCTGGTGCTCAGTCCTCTAATGAGGAACTGGCACACAGAATTGGATGCAAAAGGGGATAAACTACTATTTTATCCAAATAATCCACATTTTTAAAAATGATTTCTTTTTTTTTCTGTTATAATAAACAGTACCTTGTACTTGATTCAAACAAAGATATATTCAGTCTATATTGGAGGCAAAACCAGCCTATTGGGTTTATTTAGTTTTGAAATTCTTTTCTAGTAGACTTATGGTAGATCCATTATCCGGAAAACCTCAGGTCCCGAGCATTCTGGATAACAGGTGCTATACCTGTATTTATTATTATTACTTGTGCATAAAGCAAATAGGAATATAACTCTCTCTCTCTCTCTCTCTCTCTCTCTCTCTCTCTCTCTCTCTATATATATATATATTTTGGCGCCACTTTTTGTATGTTAAATATGACCTCACTTTGTGTGATGTTTCACTTCCTGAGGATGGCTAAAGTTTTGTAGCCGAAACATTGAGGAATAAAATCACAGCCCTTGTGGCTTTTTTTCATGACAAGTCCTGTGAGTGCGGTCTCTTTTCACACAGTATATATATACTCCCCCAATTGCCTCCATATGGGTTCTAGGAGGTCCCCCATAGGCTAAAACAGCACTTCGGCAGCTTTTAGGTGGCGAATGGTCGAAGTCGAAAGAAACTAAGAAACAACACAAGCAATAGGAATTGCATTCACAGGACTTGCTGAATCAATCTTCCAATGGTTTATTTTGATCAACATTTCAGTTCCCCACAGGGACCTACGTCGGGAATCAAATATTTGCATTTTTATTTCCAGAACATCGTATAAAGTTCCAACGTTTGTGTCCTCATTAGGACCTTTCTCAAATATGTATATTTATATATATATATATATATATATATATATATATATATATATATATATATAATAGAAGAGATGCCAGCACTCACGTAAAAAACTGTTAGGATGCCTAGGTGCACGATCAGTAGATTCAGCATACAATACGAAAGAGAGGATCATTAACAATTATGATTTGTAATAAAGATGAATACAGTGGCTGCTGAGGGGGTGGCGTCCCGACAATGGAAGGTGCAGTCCACAATGGCAGACGCAGTGAATACCCGCGGACCGGTGAGCCCCTGTGAATATACTATCACCTTGCACAGCAGAACGCCAAACCTAGGTATGTGAACTCCAGCCACTGGTTGCCTCTAAAACAGACTATATGCAACATAGACTGTGAACTCATTGAGAGACCGTGTACAGCGTTACTAAGCAGGCCCGTTCTTCTTTGCCCACGGAGGAGAGTGGAATAGACTGCATGGAGAGATCCCTTACGGTGTGATCGAGTTAAACAATAGCTCCACATATGATATACTAACAATAACTTCTATGGATTTACTTAAGGACTGTTTTATATGGAGATTTCCACACATAGTAGTGGTGTTTAAAATGAACTTTATTTTTTATATTTCTTTGATCTACTTTATTTCTGATAATTTTTCCTTATGCACTTTAGTATTTTTGATGATGGTGTATTATCGTATATATTTTTACACTAACGCCTTGTTTTTTCGGCAGCTTATTTATTAATATGTTTTAATACGTGCTATTATGCATGCAGAGTAGATATACTACACCTAATATGTTTTAGTGTATATAACATGGAGTGATTTGTCCAACACACGTAATTATTTATTAGTATCACATGGTGGGAGGAGTAATGATAGACA
Source organism: Xenopus laevis (assembly GCF_017654675.1). NCBI lineage: Eukaryota > Metazoa > Chordata > Amphibia > Anura > Pipidae > Xenopus > Xenopus laevis. The sequence goes on along the minus strand of NC_054382.1, from coordinate 75,405,070 downwards.
TCATATGTGGAGGTGGCTAGACCATAAACTATTGATATATAAATTTGGTAACAACATAAAAATATAAACACAAAGTGGTAATAGACGGGGGATCTCCTTATAAGTATTACTGGGGAACCATGGATCTTAAAATCAGTTTGATCAGAAATCGAACGTAATAGGGAAGTATCATTTCAGCTGGTAAATAACGATTTTTTACATATATTGTCATTTTTGGAGGAAGTATCTCGATATGTAAGATCAGTAGATGTATCCCGAGGGCCAAATCTTAAAACACCTTCTCAACTTTTAGCATTTACGTAACACTAGCAATTGAGTTGTTCATGCAGGATACATTATTACATGGGAATGTTACAAGGTTGCTACAAAGTAGATAGTGTTACAAGTTGCTTTGGTTTTAACCTTATGTGTTTAATATGTTACAAGATGACATGAAGTTTTTTAATATAGTCATATGGGGATGGTTTTAAACTTTATGGATTATTTAATACTACTAATGTCGGTTTGTTTGAATAGGTTGCTGATTTAGTGACGAGGTATGTACGTCACTTTAGCTGCTTTTTTGAGTGCTGATCCTCTCTTTCGTATTATATATACAGTATATATATTCACACAAATATATATTTACAAACATACATACTTACTTATCATCACTGAAATACTAGAAGGGCAGGTATGGGACCTTCTCGGAAAATAATTTTGGACTTTCTGGAAATACTAGAGCCCCTGACATTCAGGGCCTTTTCTCTGAGCCATGCAAACAGTGGCAAAATAAATAGGTCTACATTGGAAAGAAGAAAGGACTGAAATGGTACTGTATTCAAATATAACACTTTCATAGAGGCACATATATGTATATGTTGTAACAGCTGAAAAATGCAGAATATATTATCTGGAAGACATGTTGTTTTCTTTTGCACTGTATTAGGAAAGAACAGAAATTGATATCTGGAAAATAAGTTTAAACCTGTATCCAAATTCTACACATTATGGCAGTGTTGACGCAGTCTGAAACAGCTGTCACTCTGATAACACAATAACACCATGCACCAGGGACAAAAAAAGTTCCAGCAGTACAAATCCCTTCGAACACTGCACACACTAGTCAGGGTTTTGGGTATACAGATTAAGGCAATGCTTCAGCATCAGGAAAGCATGTCACACCTTAGTTATGTCGACTCGCCTTGTACTTTCTTCCCACTAAAAGTGATTTGACTTTGGATCTGCTCCATATCAGATAAACTCTGTCAACTCAAAACATAATTTCATATTTAATCACGGGCAGGGATGGGAAAAGAGAAATTAAAGATTTCTTTATTTCCTTGTTTGTGTGATGAAAGGTCGTGATTTTAAGAATTTGGATTCTGTTTATCAAGGCATAAAGATTCGGCTGAATCCGAATCCCGTTAAAACAGGCAGAATTCTAGCCGAACAAGGAACTGAGACCTGGATTCAGTGCATCCCTATTTTTAATGCATGAAAAAATGTCTGCTCATATTCACTGAAAACCTTAAGGAGACTGTTGAGAGACATGTGGCAAATTTTCTCCTGGCATAAATTTATGATTTTCCCTTATACAATGTCAAGGTGTTGCTGCATTTCCATGTTGGTATAGCAGCACTATTATAAGGAAAACTATACCCCCAAAATGAATACTTAAGCAACTGATATTTTATATCATATTAAGTGCCATATTAAAGGATCTTATCAAACTGGAATATATATTTAAGTAAATATTGCCCTTTTACATCTCTTGCCTTGAACCATCATTTTGTGATGATCTCTGTGTTGCCTCAGAGATCACCTGACCAGAAATACTGCAGCTCTAACTGTAACAGGAAGAAGTGTGGAAGCAAAAGACAGAACTGTCTTTTGCAGAAATGTTTGTGATGTTTGTGTGCACAGTGAATCATACGATCCCAGGGGGCTGCCCTTATTTTTTAAAATGGTAATTTATTATTTATGATTACCCAATGACACATACTACTAAAAAAGTATATTATTATGAAAATGGTTTATTAACATGAAGACGGGTTTTACATATGAGCTGTTTTATGCAATATGTTTTTATAGAGACCTACATTGTTTGAGGGGTATAGCTGTCCTTTAATAGATCATTTGCATGCATTAATTAATAAATATAATTTATCATAACTTTAGAAAATATAACACCCACAATAAATAATTATTAGCAACCATTAGGCGGCATGATGGCTTGGTGCTCTTCCCTACACAATATCCAGGGGCAATTCTTTTTGCCGCCCCTAACTTTTGGGGAAATACAGCCTAAGGCAAGGCTCTCATCTTTCCTCATGGCAGATATGACAATATCTGAAAGAAGTTTGTTGGTTCTCTCCATGTCTATGTGAGTTTCTTTGGGCTACACCAGTTCCTTACATACAGAGATTATTATATAATTTTGACTTTATTACATCACACTGTAATCTGACATATGGATAAAGGACATACTTGTTCTGTGCAAGAAAATATTTGTTTAAATCTTCAAACTCCAATCGCAGGAAAGTAGTATATGCTGCATTTTAATCAGTTACTAATTATTTTCGACTAAATAAATACTACCCAGTTTCAGATACCAAAAATGTGAAATAGTAAGGTTACGATACTCATTGCAATTCATTTTTTTTTTACTGGAGGCCACATGCTAAAGAAAGCAAAACTGTCTGGATCCCTGTCTAAATCAAAAACTGGCCATTAGGTGGCATAGTAAACCTGCAAGTTATATTTGTTTCTGGTATGGCTGTGTATGATAAACCCCACATTTATCAAGATATGTATTTTATTTTATGCTACCTGATCGCTGAAATTTACACCATTATTTAACACCACTATAAACTTCACGTTCTCCATTGTCCATGAGAAAAATTCAAGCGGCAACTATATTCCGATGGAAGTCACTCCGTTGTATGGCAGTTCTAGCAAAGTAACAGTAGGAATGCTGGACTGCAAGTGCAGTGTTTGGTGGGCTATATATGTGCAGGGCTTCTAGGGACAGGATGCGCCTTGGGCAGAATTTGGGTGCAGTATTTTGGTAAGATTAAGATGTCTTGCAAGCAGTTGCAATTTTGTATAATTGTTGTGCAATGACAGGTGACCACAAGTGAGTGCTGTATTGGCCAATAATATTTGGGTAGGTGGGTGAGACTGTAGTACATTTAGGCATTTTGGGAAGATTAGAGCATGTCTTGAGCATATCATTTATGTGACCTTGTGTGCAATGGCAATGTCCTTTCAGTGGCGCGCTATGCCAATAGTGGTCAAAGCTCTCCACCCAGGGGCCCAGCTTACCAGTTGTCTAATACTTGGGTCCCCCCATATTGCATTGTTTTAAGCAAGAGGTTCATTTTCCAAATTCATGGCCGCAAGAGCTGCCAAGGTGCTTTTTAGTAGGCTGTATATGGGTGGGGCTTGCAGGGAGTGAGCGAGGCTGGGGCAGACAGTGGGAGAACATGTGGATGTGTCTAGGTCAGTTCATTGGTGTGACCTGGTGTGCAATAACTTTTCATTGGGGCACCAAACTTCAGGGATTCTTTATGGTGACGGTTGTGTCTACCCTATTGCATTCTTTAAAGCAACAAGGTTGTATTCCCTTTTATTTTGCAAAGAGTGTGTTTGGTTGTATGGCATCTCCAGCAAAATTCCAATAGCAATACATGCAGGGTTGTAAAAGCTTTCAAGGTGCCATAGTGAATGGCAGAATGTAAACATCAAATTTGAAAATGTTGGGAATGCTCAAGAGTAATTTACTTTTATTGAAAATTCTTAAAATACTATATAGAGTATTTATTGAAGTTTTGCATATTACAATATTAACCATGTCTACCAGTTGTGTTAGCTGTGCTATTGTCATGGCCGGCACCCAATACCAGAACAGGTGCCAAGTACCCTGGTCTCGGCTCGGCTTCACCAGTAGTGTGACCACCGTTGGGCTTCGGGAGGAGCCCTCAGCTTACTTGGGTGCCACCTGGACTTAACGAGGGGTACAAGGCAAGATGTTCTGGCTAGCAGAGGGGCACGGCAGGTAGCAGAGTCTTTTGGGCCGAAGGTCACGGTACAAATGGAGCAGGCAACAGAATCGTCAGACAGGCTGGGTCGAGGCAGGCAGATAACAAGAATCGTCAAACAGGCAAAAGGGTCAAAACCGGGTGATCAATCGAAGGGTTAAACTGTAGAGTAGTCGTAAGCAGGCAAGGTCAGGATCCAGAATTCAGAATAGTCAAAATAGCCAGGCAGGGGTCAAAACAGGAATCAGACAAGTTCAGAAGGAATCAGACAATAGCACAAGGCTCAGGAGCACCAGGAATACAATCCTATCACGGGCATGACAAGCAGTGGGAATGGCCCCTTAATACTTTTGAATTTGGTGCCACTGCGCGCTGACGTCATTACGTCAGCGCGCAAGTGCCTTTAAATACGGAAGTGCGCATGCGCGCGCACACTAAGGAAGCGCGCGTCGCGGCGGGCATCCCTGCCGTCCCCCCACTAGACCACCAGGGTAAGATTTTATTACAGCTATGAGAAACTTCCTGAACTCTTATTGTGGCCTCTACAAACTACCAGTTTGCCCCCCCCAGACCAAGATAGCAGCAAATTGGATCTGTGTATGTGGCCCTTTCGATAGCCTGTCTGACTGATATCTGGACAAACATCAGTCACATAGAATATTCTGTAGGGCGAGAAATGCATTGGTTGATGGGGTCCTCCCCTAACAACTCTCCACAGGCCCAGTAAAAGCTATCAGCCCAATTTTGCTCAGTGCAAATGTGGCCAAAGAGAGCAAGCATTCGTATACTTGGTGACCTTGACAAGAGGCTCTTTAGTTGTTTAACCAGCTTTAGGCCTATGGAGTTTTACTGCCACCAAGCTGTGAGAAAAAATATGCCTTTCCCTGTCTACTGATTATTATTCATTAAGGTAACACTGTGGGGGTTATTTACTAAACCCTGAATACCCAAAATCCGAAAAATTTGTGATTGTTTGTGTTATAATAGGCTTTTAAAAATATCACAAACCTGTCGAGGTTGCATAAAAGTCAATGGGAATAGTCCCATTGATTTTTGGTTGTGTTGGGGGTTTCGGGCAATTCCACAATGTTTTCAGAGCTTTCAGGTGAAAACTCCGGAAAATTCCCCAAAAAATTGTGAAAATCTGAGCTTTTCCCGCAAAGGTAATTTTCAGGAAAAAGTAATAATAAATAAGCATTAAAAACCCGAGTGGCTTAGATCGGAGTTTGTAGCAGCCGATATTGAGATAAATTCGGACCTTGATAAATAACCCCCTAAGGCTATGGTTGCATTGGATAATAGGCAGGACAGGGCATTTCCTGAGAGCACGGCAGTGGTCAAAATTTCTCTTGTGCCATTGGTAGAGTTTGAAGAGCTCTAAAGCAATTGATTTTGGATCTTAGATTTATTAAGCTATAACTCATACAAGATATTTAAATGTGTTTTTCAGGACTGTTACCGTAATATCAAAAATATATTTTATGGGCCTCTACACTATGTGCTTTGAATGACCAATTAGCCCCATTTGACCTATAATGACTTTCCCTTTGGAACCTTTGTCCTTTTTTTCTCCAATGTCCCTTGTAAAAAGCAGGTAACACATATTAGAAAAAAAGATAGCAGAACTATAAAAGGATAACACAATGGAACAAACTCCTTGCAGTGCCCTTGCTGGAAGACTCCAAATGCAGCAAGGCCCATATCTAAAGTCCAGTGAGTGTCAATGTTCTTTTTTTTGTTTATTGACAATGCCCTTGTGTCTCAGCATGTAGGTTCTACGATTCTGTTTGTGTTGCCAGCCTTTGTGTTACTGAACATTGCCACCTAAAATCATTTTCAAGAATTTTCTATTGAACCTCTCAAAGATTTCATTTTGTTAGAGTAACCAGAATGTGCTCTGTTCATAGTTCTTCCTTGGTATCTGTGATATTGATCTATGATATTAACAAACTGTAAGCTTTTTGCTTATCAGAAAATCAGTCAGATCCCTGCCAGATGGCCCCCATTCCTTTCACTGTGTGAACAATTTGGTTATTGTCACTGATAACGGACTGGTTCATTTCAAAGTCTGATAGGACTTCATGTGTAGTATAAAAGCTACTGTAAAATGTACCTCGAAATGCCATTCCTTTGCTACCTAACAATTCATTTTCTGTATTACACTGTCAGTTACTGTTTTAAATGTAAACAAGGTGGGAGCATTTGGTCCCCTTAAATTGTATGTCACTACATTTCATGGGCTGTGCCACCAGCCTTTGCTGTGTCTTATGTCGCTATAGTGCTGACACAGTTCACTTTGCACCTGCTACAACATAACATACCATGGGTGGCAAAAAGCTACTCCCAGTAACATCCAACATAAAAAATCATAGTGCTTTTATGCAGGTCATGGAACTTCAAGGTTACTTTTAATATTTTCCAACAAGGGGTACTCTATTTATTATAATATACAAGTTTTAATAAATCAGTAGTGTGATAAAAATGACATCACTAAGCTTCCATGACATTACTAAGAGCTGTTTATAAGGATATAATTTACAGGCTATTTATTGCTTTTGTTATATATATATATATATATATATATATATATATATATATATATATATATATATGTTACACACAGCAGCCACATAAGTAAAAAAGTGTATTGTTGCATGGAAATGCCACTCTGAGATGCCTGTGAAGTGCCCTGTCAGTATGACATTAGCCTTAAGTTTTTTCCACTATTGGCTATATACAGCTATTCTACTAGTTATTTGGCTGAGATGGCTAAACATGTAACTATATTCACAGGCTCATTACACCTTTTCATTTGAAATGAATGCTCAGTGGTGCACTGTATGATGTAAAAATAAAATATCTTCCTCTTCACTGTAGATGCACTTGCATTGCGAGCAATTTCCTTTTAAATTAAGCCCAGCACAGAAAGGTCCTCCTAGAAGATAAATCAAAGGTAATAATAAATATAAATATGATAACAGCTATTATTATGATTGTTATATATCTATATCTATATATATATATATATATATATATATATATATATATATATATATATATATATATATATGTGTATATATATATATATATATTAATTAGACAGATCTATTTGCATTTGTCTGTTCAGCTTTTTGGCATGTTAGAGCTTAGCAGTACTCAACTCAGCAGCACAAACTCAGAAAAAGTTGTCTGTACCTATTCTATGGATTACAGCTGCAGTCAGGTCTGGATCATTCTCAAATTGATTAAAGGGGTTGTTCACCTTCAAACAACTAGTTGGTTTCAGATAGATCACCAGAAATGACAACTTTTTCCAACGACTTTCTATTTTCTATGTGTGACGGTTTTTCTAATATTGAAGTGTAAAGTGTCTCCTTCTGAAGCAGCTCTGGGAGGGGGGGGGAGTCGCTGATCCTGTAAACTGCTCTAAATTGATACATTTAGTTGATACATTTCTTATCTTTGTCTCTGGGAATCTCTGGGTTTCATTACAGGCAGCTGTTAGAATTGATACAATAGTTGCTAATACTCCAGAGAGGCTGCTGATAAATGTATCAACTAAATGTTGCAAAATTGTAACAGTTTAGAGTGCGCCTGAATTACTGAGCTGTCAGACTCAAGATTCAACTTTAAACTTAGATTTTGGAAAAAAAGTAAAAAAAAAAATAATGGAAAGTAATTGAAAAAAGTCTTTATTTCTGGGGAACAATCTAAAAACAACTGAATTGAAAAAAGTTTTAGGAAGGTGAACAACCCCTTTAAAGGCTTGAATGAGCTGGGAAGCTGTCTCTGGATCTTCCAATTGTGAGAACAGTTCCATGTTTCTGGGTTATCCCATTTGTCATTTTTACCAAGGCAAATATAAAGGACGCTTGTTTGAAAAAAGGTTTTGCCATTTGTATAGTTGCACATTAGCTTCTGGTTAGAACCTTAGCCCACTCTTGACTAACACAATAACAAATCATGAACATTCTGTAAAGAGATAAAGCAGAGTGGCTTAAGGCAGACAAAGTGGTTTACTCGCTTTCCTTTACTTTGGCCAAAAAGCAGAATTCACATGAAAATAGAAACACCCTATAATGAATGTGGAAAGACCGTAGAACCAAATTCTACAGGTATATATATGTGTACACACCATTATGTCCCTTCTGTTGTGACTTAGAAAAAGTGGTGCAGCCTTCTTGAAGTGACAGTATTGCCAGAAATGACAGTGTCGCCCAATCCACACCAAGGAGTTTGATGAGCGAAGAAGTTTTTTTTCTGAAAACAGCAGCAATTGAAATCCTTATGGAGTAAGGTTCTTAGTGGGGTCCCTCAGGGCTCGGTATTGGGTTCACTTTTATTTAACTTGTTCATTAATGACTTAGGGGAGGGTATTGTAAGTAATGTATCAGTGTTTGCAGATGACACAAAATTATCCAGCCGAATTAATTCAATCCAGGATGTGTCATCCTTGCAACAGGATCTTGACAAACTGGCAATCTGGGCAGCTAAGTGGCAAATGAGATTCAATGTTGATAAATGTAAAGTCATGCACCTGGGATGTAAGAATATCCAAGCCACTTATACCCTTAATGGGACTGCACTAGGCAAATCCATTATGGAAAAGGACCTTGAAGTCCTTGTAGATGATAAACTTGGCTGTAGCAAGCAATGCCAGTCAGTGGCATCAAGGGCAAATAAGGTCTTGAGCTGTATTAAAAGGGGCATAGAGTCACGGGAGGAGGGGTCATTCTTCCACTGTATAGAGCACTTGTAAGGCCCCATCTAGAATATGCCGTACAATTTTGGTCTCCATCACTCAAACAGGACATTATTTTATTAGAGAGGGTACAGAGATGGCAACTAAGCTGGTAAAAGGTATGGAAAATCTTAGCTATGAGGAAAGACTGGCCAAATTCGGGATGTTCACGCTGGAGAAGAGGCGCTTAAGGGGAGATATTATAACTATGTATAAATATATAAGGGGCTCATATAATAATCTCTCTAATGCTTTATGTACCAGTAGGTATTTTCAGCTAACACAAGGTCACCCATTCCAATTAGAAGAAAAGAGATTCCGCCTAAATATTCAGAAGGGTTTTTTTTACAGTAAGAGCTGTGAAGATGTGGAATTCTCTACCTGAACCAGTTGTACAGGTTTATATATTAGATAGCTTTAAGAAGGGGTTGGATTGCTTTTTAGCAAAAAAAGGTTGAACTTGATGGATGTGTGTCTTTTTTCAACCTTACTTACTATGTTACTATGTTACTATGTATAGCAAGATTGTGGCTTTGAAGAGTAGATTATTTCATAAAGCTTGTCCCAGACTAACAATCAAAAGCGTGTCCCACAGATGTTCCAAGGTGCTGGTCAAGAAAACTGATAGAGTGAATAAGGAGATGATTTGTTACATGTTGGGATACAGAGTTGGAAATATATAGTTGTAATGCTATAGTAAATTGAGTGGCACCGTTCTCTAACTATAAGCTTTACCCCAATACTTTGCATCGGATGAGACCTTAATTCTCAGGGGTTAAGCCCTCGCAATGATGTGGAGGTAGAGTGTAGTACAACTGTTACTATGTGCAGTGCACTGTACTCAGACGCCAGTGGTTCTTGCAACTTAACCGGATAACGTATTTATTGAACAGAATAATCCACAAACAAGTGTACATAAAGATCAAGCAGGAACATAGAGCAACAATAGCTAGGCATATACTCACAAACACTAGTGGTTAGTATTAGTCCCCACAGGGAAGATAACATACACAGAAGCAATGAAGTACACCCAGCTTTCAGTCTTTTCTCTAAGTGGAACCCAGGGGAATTATTACATAATTCTGTACACGTAGTCCTTACTCTGAGCAATTAGTAGCGGAGATCACTCACATTCCTTGTCGGAGCCTCAAGCTGCTCAGCTAAATAGCCTCACTGTCTATCACTCCTATAGTGACCTGGTCATTTTCCTGACTAGACCTTACCTCTAGGTTCCACTTTACCCTTCATGCCTGCTAAGTTAAGGGCTTTCACAAAAAGGGACCCTGAGCACATAGCTGCTCAGGACTATATATTTTAGCACAGTCATCTACTGGACACTAGTTGAACTACAGGGGTATAGTAACTTTAGACAGAATAAGGAAACAGGTCCCCCTCCTAAATATATTCTAAGACCCAGTTTAGGAGTCTATAACACTAGGGGACTGCCTGCTAAATAATACTGGGATATTTAATTACCAGTCCCCTACATAGTCATTACAGAGAAAATGAATTGTGAAGGCAATGATAAGAAATTGCATAGTATCCTTTTGTGAATAGGATGTAAGATATGGGGTTTTCCCATTGCCTTGTTTTCCTGCAAAAATATAATACTTAAAATCCTAAATTTGTTATTATACTGGCTTCGCCAAGGTTATTGTCAAAGTATATTTGTCAAAGAGCTGTGCCCCAAAAGCAGCAATACAGCAGCTCCATGACAATAAAGAACATGTCTTTAAACTCTGTTGCTGCCCGCATTCACACAAATGTGTGCCTTTTGTGTAATATGAGCTTGACCACAGTAGATGCTCAATGGGCATGGGCAAGAAATCAGTGCAGTGCAGCTGAGGGTAGTCACTTTCCATATTTTTCAGCAAAAATACATTTAGCAAATGAAGTAATCATAGTTTGGAATTATGACCCCTCTTCCCTGTAGAGTGTAGACCAACATCTCAATATTTCTCTACCTTCATGTCCACTAAGTTGCAGTAGCCAAGGATTTGCTTTAAACCTATCAAGACTTACCCCCCCCAACCAGATGTTAAGTCTGTTACAGGGACCTGCAGGGAGACATACTGTACATTAAAACTTCAGTTTTACCTTTTTAAGGGGGCCAGAAAAAAATGGTGTAAAATCCAGGAAATGTAAAATCAGTGAAATACATTATAAAATATACTGTATATTGGTGAGACCACAAAAATACAGTGTAACATTAGTGAAATGTAAAATCGGTAAAATTGAGGTTTCACTTTAATGCAATAGTAAAATTGTTACCAGAATGAAACACAAGAGACAGGAACATTAAACTTTAAAGGGATGGTTCACTTTCAGTATGAAATTAAAACTCACAAGCGTTATTTTATTTCTTATGTCATGAAAATAGTTCACTTTATTTGGTGACTTAAAAGAGGTTTTTATAGACATTGGCTGGTAGTTCAATGGTTTCATTCTGAATATTCATTTATATAGTATTTACATAGTAGCATTGTAACATGGTAAGTTAATTCATTCTTTTCTGTCCATATAAAACTTGCCTAACTGCTAGTTGATCCAGAGGAAGCTACAAAATCCGTTCTGAAGAATCTCCATTTTGGAGAAAATTCCTTCCTGACTCCTCAAATCCCTGAATCAACTTGTACTAAGAGCTATTTTCAATAACCCTGTGGGAATGCATGTCGCGTCATGTTACTTTTATTTTCTGGCACAGGGAGCGGATCTGGGCTGACAAGGCCCACAAGAGCCGGGGCTCACCAGGATTTTTCCCAGCCCAACCCTGCATGGAGATAATTTCACAGCTATAAAAAAACCCTCTGAATATTTAGATGGAACTTCCTTCCTTGTGTTTGCCGAAAGGACATACTAATAAATAAAACATTAGAGACATTATTATATGATCTCTTTGCATATTTATACATAGCTTTCATACCTTCCCTTAAGTGCCTATTCTCCAGCATGGACAACCCTAGCCTGGCCAGACTTTCTTCATAACTGAAACTATCCATACCCTTTACCAGCTTAGTTGATCTTCTCTGGACCGACTTCAATTCATTAATATCCCGTTTGTGACAAACAATGCTGGAGACCAAAACTGTATGGCATATTCTTAGTGGGGCCTTATCAGCACTCTCCTCCTGCTAATCTATGCCCCTCTAATACATCTTAAAACCCTCTTTGCTCTTGCAGCTGCTAATGCCATTCTCCAGAACATAATTTTAAATGTGATCCCTTAACAAACCGTCAAACAACTTGCCTGCCATGGATGTCAAACTTGATGGTCTATAATTGCTGAGATCATAATCCTGTTTTAAATACAGCAATTACATCAGCTTTCTTCCAATCCATATGTACCATACCAGAAATACAGAGGGTGTATTCCATCTGGCTCTGGTGCCTTTTTCACATTAATTTTGAGTAAAACTTCATTTACCACATCCTGCGACAACCACTGACTAGACTGAGCTAAGCCATCAGTGCCCCTATTGGGTGGGTCGTGAATCTCTTACTCTACTGTATACACTAAATAAAAGAACTATCACACACTCAACCCATGTCTTTTTACTAAACTGTCTTTTTAGGTTAGTCTTAGCTTCTGCTGCAATCTACTCCTCATTTTCTATCTTTGCTTTCTGGATTGCTGCTTTACAGCATTTGTTATTGTGTTTACAGTATATTAATTAACACAGATTCTGGTCCCTCTGACTTGTAGTTTTAAATGTCCCCTCTTCTTTCCTATTAACTCCCGTACTTTTGAATTGAACCATTTATCATTAAGATGGCCCTAATGCCCCTACATGTACTTCTTAGGAGAATAAACTGAGGAAAGTAATGATTTTATATAATTTAAAATGACAACCATTTCTGTTCTGTGTTTTTAGCATAAAAGGAGCTTACATTTTCTTGGCAGTGTATAGTGTATATTTGCTTTTTGCACCATAAATGATATAACATTATGGTCACTATTACCCAAGGGTTCAAGCACTTGCGCATTTGCATGATTACTTGTTGGCAACCTGTAAAAAAGTCATGCAACAAGTTCATAAACTGGTCCCCCATAAACTGTCCTGGCATTACTATTGCACGGTCAATACCTGGGCAATTATCCCCCCCCACCCCCAGGGCCGGAACTAGGGGTAGGCAGAAGATGCACATGCCTAGGACACAAAGCTTGGGGGAGCAAGGCACATACCTTCCCTGCTGCCTACCCCTAGTATGGCTGAACAAGTCCTGCAAAGTGCATATATGTGTGTCTTTGTTTATACACATGTGCGCATTTGTTTGTGTGCATGCGTGTGCAGGGCCACCATCAGGGGGGACTAGGGGGACAGTTGTCCCAGGCCCCATGATTTTTGGGTCTTAGGGGGGCCCGGTTGCTGTACTCACGCTGTAGTCGGCCCCCACTGCTCTCAGGAAGCTGCAGAATCGTGTGGGGAGGGCGGGGCTTCTTCACACGTGTTTCCCCTCCCCAGCTTCTAAACTATTGGTAGTTCCCCTAGAGCCGCATGGTTATTGGATAAGCCTATCCAATCCCTGTGTAGATCTACCGGGACTACTAAACACTATAGCTCCGCCCACCCTACCCAATTCTGCAGCTCACTGAGAGCAGGGGGGGGGACTTAATGTTTTTATTTTTTTTTAGTTTATTGAACCCCTGACTACCAATGAATTTTTTTTTTAACTTATAGGGGGGGCCCTGACCACTAATGATTTTTTAACAATTTTTATGGGTGGCCCTGCTACCAATATTTTTTTTTTAATTTATAGGGGGGCCCTGAGTACCAATGATTTTTTTGACTTGAAGGGGGGCCTGACCACAAATGTTTTTTGGGGGTGGGGCTTGGGGGCAGGATCTGTGGTGGGTGGGGACCAGGGGGCCCAGAAAATGTTGCCGTATGGGGCCCCGTGAATTCTCATGGCGGCCCTGTGTGGGTGCACGCTTGGCTTGACCCAGCCATGCCCCCCTTCCCCATTATAATTACTTGCCTTAAACTAGAGCTTTATTTCGCATAAGGAGCTTAGCCTACTCCTCTTCATTTACTTTAAAGGCCCCCCTACAATTTACTTGCTGCACTCTTTACAATCTGTAAAAAACTCTACCCATATGGCTTCAGCTCCCTCATTTTCCACCATCACTTCCTTTATAATGACTTTCTATTTCTTTCTATTTCCCCTGTCCCTCTGGAGTATAACCCCCAAATTTGACTGGGCAGCATGTTTTAGCAATGCCAATTATATCATCATCATCATCTATTAGTACACATACAATGTATAGTAGTACTACCTTGAACATTTTGCATATACAACCATTGCCATTATCAACCACCAAACAAGTCTCTGCCTCTGTTTTCCCTTACTATGCCACACTACCTTATCTAATCTATCCTCCACAGAATTACCCACTATAACCTCTTCCATGACTAGTATAAAAAATCTTCTCCAACCCTCTAGCTATCCTTCCCCCAAAGCAGCTGCACCAGCAGATGTAGAATTGTGTCTGAAAGGTTAATTTACTTTTCCCTGAGAAGCAAGTGCTAGAATAATAAGGGGCACAAGAGAGTGGCTGATTTTTGTGGCCTGTGTCCTATCCTGCTATCTAACTTGCACTTCTGAATGATGGAGTGAGCAGTTCTTCAGTTGGCAAAAGCAGCATGCAAAGTGCAAAAATTATCATATATAGTATAACCACTATAGAAGCACAGGTAGAATATCCTTAGAATAACTGAAAGTGACAATAGTTGACATGGGGTTTTCATGTGGCAGGTGGTCCACAGGGTTTTTCTTTTAAAATGAATGTACCTTTCTGATCTTAAACCCTTTTCCACTATTGTGGATACAATCTTGTACTGCTTCAATATGTGCAGCAAGCTTGTGCCTAGAGAATCATGTGCTGGAAATAACATAATCCTGATTGACAATTTGCATGTTTGTTTTAAAAAAATAGACCACAACTGTGTCAGCTTCAACTCAACCTCGCAGCCACAATTATACAGGAATTATGGAGAAAATGCTGCATTTAGGATGAAATAAAATGGTGAATTGCATCTGAACTTGCACTTTGGGCAATATACTTGGGTAAGAAAATTACCCTTACTCCTAATTCTGATCAGCTCATTCTGTGTATATATGGTGATGTTAGTATTGGGTTGTGTATTAACAGCTCAGAAAGACATTTCAGGAGTCACAGAGCTTCATGGTCAAAGGGATAAAGTCACTGGTGCACCAACTCACTGCATAAGGCACATCATTTTAAAAATCTAGTAATTTTCCAACCCCTACAACCAACAATAAATCTGTATTGTCACTTACCTTAAAGGAGAACTAAATCTTAACTAAAGAAGTAGGGCAGAAACGTTGAAGATTATGTTCTAGGCAGCAGGGAGCAAAAATTTTCACAGAGTTTTGCCTCAAGAACGACACAAAAAAATTTGTTGCACTGCTATGGACGTCAAAAAAAAAATTGTCATACATATGTAAATTAGGGTTCAGATTTGGTTCGGCCAGGCACAAGGATTCAGTCGAATCCTGCTGAAAAAGGCAGACTCCAGGCTGAATCCCGAACTGAATACTGGATTCAGTGCATGCCTAGTTGTATTGCTTTTTATTCTGCTTCCACTTGTTTTTTTAACCATTGTGCCACCAAATTCCTTCCTCTTCCCTAATCTGAGGCTTCCCATTACCCTTGAATAAATATATTCCTTTCTCCCCTTAGTCTGGTTCTTTTTTCCCTTTCTGAAGCGCCCCTTAAATATCCAGTTGCACTGCAACTTTCTGGTAGTGTTTTTAAAAGGGGGCTACATCCTGTGCAGAGATGCATTGATCTGAATCACCATAGACAGACAATACTCTCCAGTTGGGCCTCCGCTGCATGCAAAAAACCTCAACTGATAGAGGGACTGATTTTGCAGTAGGAGTGCAACAGTGAGGTTAGCCTGTGGTGATTTGTGCCTATACAGATCTGTAGCCCTGAACTGAAGCCCTGTACATGCCTGCTTTACTTTAAAATACTAAAGACAGGTTCCAGGCATACTGCATGTTTTCTGTTCCCTGCGCAGACCAGGCTTGGCTCTGCTGTGATTAGATGGGGGGCAGTTTCAAATTTCTCTGTACATTATCCAAAAACTGATGATTGAAGATATAGGGCAACATAAATAAACAGCAAGCAGCCACCCAAAGAACTGTCAAAGGGAGTTGGGCAGGGAAAAAAAGCTCCAGTATAGGCAGAGGGTTACTTTTTTTTGGGGTAATCAATGGTAAATCTTCCACTGCTTGTTTCATAGTCAAATAGCACCAAAATTCACAAAAAGAGTAGAAAAAAACACAGGGTCATTTATGAACAATGGCAAATTTGCTCCTGGGCAGTAACCCATAGCAATCAATCTGTGCTCAGCATTTTTTAGCAAGCTGCAGGTTCAACAATAAAAGCAAAAGTTTGCTTGGTTGTCATGGGTTGCTGCCCAAGTGCAAATGTATCCACTGTTTATAAATGAGCCAGTGTCACCTTGATTCATATTGTCCCAGAATACAGTATAAATGTAGTGCCAATAACATGCATAATAAATTATATGTAACAGTGTAAAAAAAAAAAAAGAATACATTTACAAATAGCACAATAATGTTAACTGAACAAACACTATGTATAGCTTATGTTAAACAGTAATGAAAGCCTGGAGATGTAGTGTAATTTGTAAACGTAGACATTTTTAGGCAGGAACACACACAGACATGCAGTTATACTAGGGCAGGCATACAGTGAAAATATACAGCAGGTCTGGACTGGGTGTCAAAATAGTCCCTGGCATTTCAAATACACAGAGGACCAAACAGCCCCACAGGGGTCCAATAAATAGTGACTGTCTATGGCATCTTACAGTAGCTCCTCTGCCATTTGCCAGACTCCACAGATTGCCAGTCCGGGCCTGATATACACTATTCTTTGGCAGGCACACAGATACATAACACACAAGTGATTTGGATAAGATGTGCTGTTGTGCACCCAGAAACATAGCAGGATCTCACATGCCCACACCTGATGGCTCACCTCTCCCCTAGGGCAGCTTCTCTGTTCCTTTTTAAGAACGAGGTTGTTAAAAACAGCCAGAAATCAAATGGGCCAGGCCGAATCACTTGAACTACGGAACAAAAATGTGTGTATATATATATATATATATATATATATATATATATATATTTTTTTTTTACTAAAAGATACCACGTTATTTTCAACATTATGTTGAAACATCACTGAATATTTTATCATAGGCAATCTTATTATACATATTATACATAAGTACATCCAAATACAAATGTGCTGCTGTAGCACTGACTCATAACTTCTGAATGTCACTGACACAATCGTCTACAGCTGCCTGGACTAGAGTTCCCACCACCTCTCTACTCCTCCCTCTTTGCTCCTGCTCCCTCCTCCCTACACAGACTGAGATTGGCGGTGGCACTCTCCAATCAGCTTCTTGCTGATGCTACACAGACTCCGCGTGGGACCGCTCCTTCAGTCTTATTTAGCGAAAGCACAGACAATCAGCCTGCAAGCTTATGAGGAGCTCCAGTATGCGCAAACTGTGCTTAAAACTTCTTTTGGTTGCTTACTTTCCTGCTGCAGTTGCACCCCCTGCACCCCCGGCAGTTACGCCACTGATAGGTATTCCTCTGGATATGTTCTATAGGGTTGCCACCTTTTCCCTGAAAGAAATCAGGGGAAGGTGGGGCCGTGACGCAATGGGGGTGTGGCTGTGATGCATCGGGGTCGTGGCAGTGCTGTGCCAGGGGTTGGCACTATGACATCAGGGGTGGGGCTATGACATTGCGATCGGCTGATAGCTGCATCGATCTCTGAAAATCCGGCCAATTTTCCTAGTTTGGAAAATCGGGCTATTTGATTGAATAGCCCTTCAAAAAACCAGGCTGTCTGGATCAAAACCGGAGGATATACAAAACAACTTCAGCCCCCAAAGGAGAATCATATTTCCAAAATGGTTTTTCTCAGTTAGTTGATCCTGTTGTGGGAATTCACCAGAAACAGGAGATCACTTGAGGTAAAGTTTATTGACATGAGATGCGTGGATTCTCGCAAGAGGCAGAATATAGAACAAAGATGGGGGTTTTATACCCCTTCATACAACACACATGTTACAATATAGAAATACAGTAATAATGAAACAATGGTGTGGGACCTGTACATAGGAACCTTGAAGGAGTTGTATCTCCCAATCTGGCCCCACAACCATGAAACAATGAAACCATACATAGTACTGATAAGACTCAACTCTTGAGATGTTACACCAGTGGTGCAGCAATGAAGAATTTGTAACTGCTTGCTTGACCTTGATGGTCGACTTAGAACAGAACTGACTACTGAAGGGGTCATGAATCTGCAAGGAGGACTCTGTGCCTACTGAATCATGCCTGCTAGACAAAAGTAACCCTTACAGTAAATGTAACAATTACACAGGCTTGCTTATGTTAGACTTTCTATGTAGATTTGAATGTTTGCTTTGGTTAAGATAAAAAAGATGTTGACTGGAAATGGGAAGTAAAGCAGATTGCCAAGAAGTGTTTTAAAATGCACCTTCTTCGTTTCATTTAAAAAATAATAGTTCCTGGCAGCCATAAATCACTATTACGTGGTGTTATTAGACTACAGTACATTATAATGTCTGTTGGTAAAGCAAAATGTCCTCTCTTCTCTACTATTCTAGAAAACGTCAGGCAGAGCTTATTAAGTTTCCGGCCCCAATACATGTTCCTTTATAAATAGAACAATACAAGAAAAATACCAAACCCTGAAAGCATCCTTCTGCTCAAATGGACACTACACCCCTGAACACCGTGGGTCTCTATAGAAATATATCACATTACATATATCACATAAAGCAGCCTATATACTGTATGTAAAACACTATTACATAGAAATAGCATATTCAAGAAAAATATATCATTCTAGTGATTTATACTAGTACAAAAGTCTACCCTGTGGTTGTTACTGTCTGAGACACTGTACTTACATACAACCAAGCACATACATATCTGATAGGTTAGGTTACATTGGCCAATGAATGATCAGAGCTCTGATTTTTACTTTTGCACTTCTTCCTCTATAATTCAGAGCTGGATTATATTCTACCAGGTGATTGGTGAGTGTCTCACAGAATATCACAAAATGGTGGCTCAAGTTAAAAGGACAATATTTAGTAATAAGATTCTTTAGGGTACTGCCACATGAGGAAATAAATCTGCACTAGCAAACTTTGGGTGACTTTGGGACGTTTTCCCACTGCGATTTACATTATTGCTGGTGAGAAAGCATTTAAAGGAGATTAGTCACCCGTGATAGTGAATTTATTGAGGATGACTAATCTCCTTGTGTGCCAGTACCCTTTATTTGTCACGTAATATGATACAATTATATGTAGGTAAAGTATTCTAAACCTATTGTTTCAGAAACGTAACTAGAGGGGGACGGGCCCTGGCGCAGGACGCGCAGCCGGGCCCCCCCGCCCCCCTCCGTACGCACGGAACTGGCCGGGAATAAGTGGCGCGCGAACTGCCGGGGGACCCTGAGGGGGTGCGGGCCCTGGCCCGCTCGCACCCCCTGCTCCCCTGGTAGTTCCGCCACTGTATTGTTTTCCTTTAAACAATTCATGAATTTTCTTTGCCCTACCTACTTTCTTTTTTGGTCCATGGCTTCTAGGTTATTGTTCTGCTTTCTTATACCTCTTAGAAAAATAATTAATTAAATAATTAACTAGGGTTATCCATTTTCCAGCTAATTAATATACATTATTCATTATTCATTAGCAAATGGTAGGTTCAAATATCAATATATTATTTCTCTTTAGATGTTGTCTTATCCCAGGCGTCCCCCAACCTTTCATTACCTGTGAGCCTTATTCAAATGTAAGTTTGAGTTGGGGAGCAGCACAAGAATGAAAAATGTTCCTGGGAGTATAAGGACTGTGACTGTGGCTATTTGATAGCCATTATGTGGACTGGCAGCCTATATGAGGCTCTGTTTGGTGGTACAACTGTTTTTTATACAACCAAAATTTGCCTGGAATTCAAAATAAAGCTCGTGCTTTGAGGCCACTGGGAGCAACATCCAAGGGGTTGGTGAGCTACATGTTGTTCAAAAGCCACTGGTTGGGGATCACCACCCTATCCCAAACCACCAAGAAAAGCAGCACACCAGTTTATAGCAGGGTTGTTTTGTGGCATGTTATGTGGATCTATAATGACGGTAAGTAATTTGCTGGTGAAATGCAAATATTCATTTAAAGGGATACTGTCATGGAAAAACATGTTTTTTTAAAAAAGCATCAGTTAATAGTGCTGCTTCAGCAGAATTCTGCACTGAAATCCATTTTTCAAAAGAGCAAACAGATTTTGTTATATTCAATTTTGAAATCTGACATGGGGTTAGATATATGTCAATTTCACAGCTGCCTCCAGCCGTTAGTGGGCATATCGGGTTAAGATCCGCTCGTTTGGCAACCTTGACAAACGAGCGGATCTTATAGTGTATGGCCACCTTAACCACAGACAATGGAAAGGGAACGAGATAGCAGCTCCCTAACACAAGATAACAGCTCCCTGGAAAATCTAAGAACAGCACTTAATAGTAAAAGCCAAGTCCCACTGAGACTGATTCAGTTATATTAAGTAGGACAAATAACAGCCTGCCAGAAAGTAATTCCATCCTAAAGTGCAGGCACAAGTCAAATGACTGGGGCAGCTGGGAAACTGACAAAATGTCTTGCGCCATGTCAGACACTACTACTAACCGATCTTCTGCATTGCTTCTGTGACGATGGGCTGGGATCGAAGCGATCCTTCCATAGGCTGAATTCCTGTTTTCATTCGTAATCAGTCAATGGAAGGATTGCGCCACCCCCAGCCCAGCGTCACTATTGTTGGGTATGTGTATGATGAAATTATATACTACAAGAGTTTCAAAACATCTGTATACATATATATGCCTGTATGTATATCACAATGACAGCCTCATGGTGAAAATCAAAATAATATTTTAAATTTTAAGAAAATAGGTTTTTAACTTATACCGTCCTTATTGAGGGAATGCTGAGTTAATGGCACTGTGGGTGTAATACAGAGCAATAACAAGAAGGATATGATTGTGACCAAGTGGAAATTCAGTGATTCACTAGAAGGAAAAGTATGAAGAAAAAAACAGTATTTTCTGATACCTTGAATAGTCAGAATTTATTACAGAAAAAGATGCAAAAAGTCGCCAGAAAAATATTTGGCAAGTAAAAACTGGCAAGGATGTATAGATTTTAAGCCTCATTAAAAATTAATTGACCAATGTATTTTACTCTGGCATGTGACTTTCTTTATTATGTTTTTTAATTTAAAATTAACATTCGATAAAATAGTTGCACAAGTTTCTATGTCCACTTTTTTCCCCACAAACTCAAATTTTGATAAATCTGACCCAAAAGGTTGTATATTGGGATATATTTGACATGTTATTCAAGGTTCTTGTGTATTGTAATAGAATAAGGAATGCATTATTGCAGTTCAATCATGTTCGATACATTGGTATTTTGAGTTATTTTATTATCAAATAACAGCACATTGAATCAATGATTTTTCTTTGAGCTATTTATTTTCTTTTTAATCAGCATACCTGGTCTTTCTTTGTTTAGAGACTAAGGGTCTTTGGAAGAAAAAAAAAAAAATAATAGATATTTCATCCCCTTAACTGTCACAATTGGTAAAAAACAGTTGGCCACATATCACTTGTTGCTTGTCCATTGATTTCTGTGTTCATACTAGGTACCATTTGCAGAGCAATGTGGATCAGATAGTCTTCTGGAATCAGAGGTTTGTTTATGGTGATTCAGCAACAGTAATGTCTACTGTGTATCAAAGGCATATCAAATGTAACTTTTTAAAGGCATTAAAAGTCAAAACAAACTAGATAACATATTTCTTAGAGGAGATGTCCTTGACAACAACATAATGAGTGAAGATCTGAATTTCATGGTGGCAGAAATTATCGTTCAGTTTGCATCTATACAAGTGAGGACTCTTTCTTCGTAACAGTAACTTGTTTATCAGAACTCTACATACATCTGCCATCTTATTGTTTTCCAGATTCTGCTTTTTGATACTCAGTCGAGTCTTGCATTCGTTAGACCTTGTTCATTCAGTAATGTGGGTGCATTAATACTGCAGTCTCTGGCTTCACAAAATCCTGGGACACCTGGAGGACCTGCAAGCCCCTGCTGACCAATTGGACCATTGTAACCAGGTGGGCCCCGTGGGCCAGGCATTCCATCCTTGGCAACTCCTGGGTAACCCAGATATCCTAGAATTTAGTATAGTGATAAAAATATATATTTAAAAAAAGTGGAATAAACATTTTACATTTAAAGTACATTCTTAAATGTTTAATATTCAATGTTTAATGAATAGGACTTGTGGTTGAACATACTTTTGCCTATTGTTTTAATCATGAAAAATCTATGTTTTTGGGTTTTTTTTCCCTTGTGCTAAACCAGGGGAACAGAAGCTACTACGTTTGTTTTTTGTGAGGTATAAAACTGTCACTACCAAAGTTAAAGGGGGTTATGAGGTTCAATAGCAAATATAATATTATAATAGCAGCTTGTTAGGTTTATTTATTGTTTAAAGGATTAACTACTTGTCTTTTGGTATGAATATCCAAATTACAGAAAGATCCATTATCCGTAAAGCCGCAGGTCCTGAGCATTCTGGATAGCAGATCCCATACCTGTATTTCCTTACTGGTGGATTTGTATTACAGGTTTAGGCATTGAAATTAAACAACACAATAATTTGAATGCCTAGTATTAATAAGAAATAAACTCCTACCATGATTGATCTAACAAGTAGGGCACTATTTCCCTTCTGTATCAATCAGTATATGTTTTATATGTTTTATGTGTACTCCCTTCTAAATGCAATATGGATCATATGACATCCCAGGAGGAACAATTAACTCATAGCACAATTTTGCTGCAAGAACTGGTTTAACTGACCTCTATTCAGGGAGAAAAGAGATGGCTTTAGAAGAAATGTTTCTACCTTCACCTTAATTGAGAAGGAGTAAGGATGGATTCACTTGGGGGAAAAAGGCTGAACTTCTATGTCACTATGTAAGGGTTCAGAGAAATGGTTCATGTTCTCAGGGGAGAGTGGCCAGCCAAGTAGGGTTTCCACCTGTCCAGATTTCACCTGAACAGCCCAATATTTGGAAGGGCTGTCCAGGTGAAACCGTCCTGTCTGGATTTCCAAATTAGTGAATCCGGACAGGACATTGAAAATAATGACATGGAGATCAGCCATTTGCCGATCGCCATGTCATCAGTCCTGCCCGCAATGTCACCAGTCCTGCCCCCAATGTCACCGGCCATGCCCCTGGTGTCCTACACCCTGCCCCCTGCCCATTTTCTGGCCCCAGAAAAGATGACAACCCTAGAGCCAAGAGTGGCTTGTTATTGCAAGATCAATGCAAAGGAGCAAAGTGAACAACCCTGAGTTTTCTCTAGAACATAGCTACCATAGACATAATTAGCATAATTAAACAGTTTGGTTTATAGGTTTTAATATTTTAATACACAGCAACCATATGTAACATGCAATATTTGACCCCCCCCCATTCATAATGTATTTATGTACATTAAAAGGAATACAGCTAAGCTATGAATCATTCATGGAAGCCCTTCACTAAATTTGGCAGCAACATTTTTACAATCCACCATAAAGATTCTGATTAACTATTCCTCTATAAAACCATTTTTTTTAAATTTTGAAAGTCTATTTTTACCTGTAGGACCTTGAATTCCATCTTGACCTGGACGTCCGATACCCGTGTCACCTCTTTCTCCTTTATCACCCTTGTTACCTGAAACAGCATAATACAAAGGTTTTAGAAACACTTAAGTATATAAATTATGATGGTAAGTTCTGTTATAGCAAGACCAGTAAATGCCACCTTGTTCTCCCAGAAGTCCTTTCTGTCCAGGAAGGCCAACTGGTCCTCTTGGTCCTCTTTTTCCATTTGATCCAGCAGTACCAGTTTTTCCCTGTTCAAACAATTTCAGAATTAGAGGTAATGAACATTGCCTTAAGAATTATACTAAGTGATATGATGCAGACCATTTGATAAGAAGGTGAATAACCACTTGAAATGTACCGGTTTAACAAAAGCTCTTGGCAATACATTCTTATGGCATTTGTTTATTTAATTTGGGGCATCAATACTTGCACACTAATTGCATACTAATATATCATTTCATATCTCCAATCTAAAGTCAGTTGGCCAAAAGGCTGGACTCCAACAAGTGCTCTGTTTTAAAGCATAGCTTCCCTTTTAGATGAGAAAGTAATGTGTGATTATGCACGTTTCCTAAATTTGTTTAATAATATATAATTTCGTCTTTACATGTGAAGCACTGTGTTCTTCAAAATATTTCATGCAACTCTAATTTCAGCAGTATCATGAAGAGCTCCTGTAACTTCTTAAATGCTTAAAAAACCTGATCAAACATGTTTAAAGATTGCAGAAAATAATATGACTTTGTATAATTTAATTATTATGCATTTCAAGTCTAAACCTGTGGGACTTTAAAGAGCAATAGCTGGCACATCACTTTTTGTATTCAGTGAGGTTTTAGAATACCCCCCCTGCGTAATGTTGTGATGGCTAAATCTATTAATGCCTTTAAGAGTTAGCAGGGACGATTTCTTGGAAAAGCATAATATATACAGGCAGGGCCATTTCTGCCATGAAGCAGGGTGAGAACCTTGCCTCAGGCAACAGAGAGCAGCTAGTTACAAGGGGCGGTAAAAAAAACACCTCTTGTAACTTTAAGAGCCAAATTTCTGGGTTTTAAATCATGTAAAGAATAAATAAACCCAATAGGCTGGTTCTGCTTCCAAAAAGGATTCATTATACCTTAGTTTGGATCATGTACAAGGTACTGTTTTATTATTACAGAGATTAAAGTAATATTTTTTAAAAATCTAGATTATTTGAATAAAATGGAGTCTATGGGAGACGGCCTTGTAATTCAAAGCTTTATGGATAATGAGTTTGCAGATAAGGGATCCCTAAACAGTATATAGTTTTATATATGTGAGTGTATTGCTAGGACTATACAGTATACGTACTGTATGTGCAATTGCTAGGCTTATTATTTACACATATATAATTTGAATTTGATGGATTATTGTCCTTTTTACAATCCCAATTAAACGGAGTAACTAGAAGTCCTTGTTACACCACTTAATTATTTTATTGCAGGCTATTACCATGCCATAATACAAATTATTTTATTCAAACCAATATATAAGTGATCTCCAACTGAAGTGAAAATCATATTTTGTAAGGCATTTGTGGTTTCTGTGTATACAGTAGTATGGGCACTCTAATAAATTTATAATGGTCATACCTTTTTTCCAAGTTTTCCAGGAGCACCTGGAGGTCCTGGTGGTCCAATCAATTGAACATTGGCAGTAGGACAGGCGCTAGTACACTTTCCTCTAATGCCAGCTGCATATTGAGACGTTTGCTCTATAACAACTTTACGGCACAGCTCATACACAAGTTGATCAGGCATGTCTGGGCCCTAGAATAAAAATGCAGTTCCCTGTTTTCATGTAACATTGCCTTAGATGTTATGTAACATAACTGCCAGAGAAGCTATCTGGACAGTTTTAGTAATCAGAACATCAAAGAAAGCTTCTCAGAAGGTAAGGAACATAACTTTTTTTTTGTGGATGTGACTCATATAAAGACCAATGTTGGTGGAGTTTCTCCTCGTCCCAAGAGCAAGAGTGACAACAGCATGTTATTTCTGTTATGCTCTTAGAAAATATGTTTTTAAATAGCAAATTATTCGTTTATAACAAGAATTATTTAAAAAATGTCCAAACTGTAGTCTCAGTGTCAATAATTTCTTCCTAGATACAAAGAGCACAAGCTGTAAAGGATGATGATACCTTGCAGCCAATTCTCACATTACTGTCACATAGCCTGTTGAGTAGTGATGGGCGAATTTTTGACAGGCATGGATTCGCAAAACTGTGGTGAAAATTCAACACGACAAAAAAACAAATGCTACACATCAAAATTGGCACGTGCATAAAATTTGTAGCACGTCAAAATTATTTTGACGCCCATTGACTTCACCGCATTTCGCAAATTTTTCATAATTTCAAGAATTTTTTGGCAAAGTGAAAAGGGACAGATTCGCCCATCACTACTGTTGAGCTGTATTTGAAATCTAATTATGATGCTCTCTCAATTATTTTCATTTGTATTTCTCAGAACTGCAGTCAGTCAGAAATGCCTGATATTCTTCTGTTAATACATTTTCTTCCTCTCAACAGCTTATTTTTTATATAGAAGCCCATTGCAGTGCTGGTGTCCTCTGTTCAATTCTTCCTCCCACACTCGAAAAATATACGGGGAGGTATATTAATTAATTATTGTCTCCTAATGAAATTGACCCTTGTCTATCAATCCATGTGACAGAGACCTTAGATTTTAGTCTTAAACTTTGTGATGCTTTACTAACATCATAAAGTAGAATTTGGAATTATTTCTTAAGGTGACAGGTCTCCTTTAAATAGAAAATTGTTTTGAAATACTACATAATATTAAATGCCAACAACAAGGAAAACTACCCAACTAACATCCTTTTTAAGGTAATTCATTCTACAAACAGCAATATTTTATCCTTTCTGCATGTTAATGAGTGTGTAGGTAAGTAACCATAGCTGACACCATGCTATGAAAGAACTTAACAAAGCTTGTCATTTGCTTTATGCATGGAAGAATTGGTTCAATTGATTATGATCTAAAAACTTTACTCCACTCATCAAAACCCTTGCAATTCTGCTTACCTGGGGCCCAGGAAGTCCAGGAGATCCAAGAGGCCCTCTCTCTCCATTCTCTCCCAATGGACCAGGATAACCTCTTGGACCTGGTGATCCAGGGGTGCCAATTCTGCCTTGCTGACCTATGGGACCTGCTGGGCCACGCTTCCCTTTCTATAAGCCACATAAACAGTTAATATGTTGTGGGGACATTAATGGAAAAGTTACATTTTTAGACAAACTTTAAAAATATATTAATTTTCAAAACCAAAGAAACTATATATTTACCCAGTTTTGACACTGAAAAGTGACATATATGACAATTTGAAAGGGGGCACAGAGCAGTAGCTGGGGTTATGCAATCTTAAGGGCAGTTTGAATAACATTTCATGGGAGCCCTATTTGTTCTATTAAACACACCTGAAAATGTAAGCAGTTAGGGGTAGATTTGTAGGGTTAGATTGTAGTGACCACTTTGCTGTCCTAGTTATTTATGGACCTGTAGGACCTTGCTGCTGTGCCATTGCTTAAAAAAGCTGCTGGCTTGCAAGACCCCTTTTATAAGAGATAAGATGATTATATGATCAGATTCCTACAAAATACTTATGCTGCATGACTCATAATCTATCCATTTAGATGCAGTTTGAGGACTGCATCCAGTTTCATGCACCCATGGAATATTCACTCATGGAGCAAGGGTATTTTATAGGGCCAATTTAAAAAGCTAACACGTGTGATTAATTTGCATGTAAATTCATAAGTCCAATCATGGCCTTTTTTCCCCATCTGATGTCTCTCCAATCCATTTTCAGTTAACAAAATCAGAGTAAGATGCTTTTATGAACAGGAAATTGGGGCTCTCATGCTGGTATATTATATGGAATGGAAATTGCTCCAGTATTTCTCATCCAGTTATATGTTTTTTGTTTTTATAATGCGGATTTATAGATTTTTCTGGGCAGGATATTTTTACACAGAAGCAGCATTCACTTTCTTGGGAAATATTCTCAATAATAACTTAATTCTATTATACTGTGACACCTTGACATCATCTGTTAAAAATCAGACAAATCCTTTCCTTCTATGTCATAGGGTAATATGCCGAATGGGGCTAATGTTTTCAGTCTATACTACAGTGAAGTTGATTCGGCATCAGTAGCTTATAACAATACGCATGTGCAAGATCAGATGATGAGAGTTATGAGGAACAAACTGAGAGGTGTAGATCTTTATAGTTATGGGTTACTGTGGCTCTTTGCCATTACAGATTACAATATTTGAATATTATAATATTATTACTATTATTCTTCAACAAAAAAGGAACATATTAAGTTGACTCACTGATCCTTTGTCTCCAGTGTCACCAGTATCGCCCTGTATGCAAAAGATATTGCAAATAAAATTAGTCCATGGTGTAATTAATGCAAGTGATTATTCATAAATGCTAAATAAGCTGGTTCTATAGTTCTGGATATTTGTTCATATTTCCTATGCTTTAAGGCAGGCAACTAAACTCATAACTAAACATGTAAAATGCATAGTTTGGTCCCATTTAGCAATATACATCCTGTCCTTTAGTGTTGCTTCATTAAATTGTTATTCTACATGAAATCCTCTATAATCGGCCCTAAAAAGATGCTTATAGTAAAACTGCAAAGAAAAAGTTGGATAAGTAATTTTTAGATAAGGAATTACTCACAATTTCATTTCTCAGATCTAGGGATGCACCGAATACACTATTTTGGATTCGGCCGAACCCCTGAATCTTTCTTGAAAGATTCAGCCAAATACCGAACCGAATCCGAATCCTAATTTGCATATGCAAATTAGGGGTGAGAAGGGGAAAACATTTTTACTTCCTTGTTTTGTAACAAAAAGTCACACAATTTCCTTTCCCGCCCCTAATTATGCATATGCAAAAGGCCGAATCACGAACCGAATCCTGGATTCGGTGCATCCCTACTCAGATACAATTTTCAGCCTAACAAAATCAGACAGTCAAAAAATGTTTCTGAATAAACCTTGTTACTCTCACACTGGCATTTTAATTTGTTTAGCAGTAGGCAAATTGCTCCGATTTTTCTCACCTAATTATATGACTTTCTTTCTAAAAACACGCTTGTGTAGATTTATAGATGTATTTATTTCGGACCCTGCACTATAGAAGCACCATTCAGTTCACTGGAAAGACTTCCCTCTAATAATATTCTATTTTATATTTCAATTCTTCTCATGCAGTTGGGCAACAGGGGCAAAACATTTTCTAGTTTAAAAGTAAAAAAAAGTTGTATAGCAAGGTAATAATGTTTTAAACAAAGGACTCTCTCAAGAGGTGTTATTACATTATTTTACTAGTCTTGTAAATGATTCTCAGTGTACACCAAATCCTCCATTTTAATGACCAAAACAAAGGCACAGTTTATTACATAATTTAAAACCTCCTTCACTTATAATGGGAATATTGTAAATAGGTACACAGAGAAGCACTCACGTCACCTTGAGACTTGCATCAAAATAAAGAAGCAGCATAATCAACAAATACCTATGCTAGCAAAGACTTATGGTATCTTTCTCTACCGACTACTCAAGAGATTGTTCTTGGTATGTTGTTGTAAAGTTATTATAGTGATGTTTGACAGCAGGCTAAGCCCAACTCTTTTGTTGCAATTCCAACATCTCTCATCTTTACATAAATTGATATGTTCTCTAAAATACTGAATGGAATAGAATGTAATACTTTGGACCAATCCTGACTTGAGTCTGAAAGACATTCACATTGCCGAAATACCAATTAGATCCTAGATAACTTATTTAAGGTATAGGTAAAGACTGGACTAAATGTGTAAAGTTAGAATAAATATTCAAAAGGCACTCTGGCCTTTCTATTATAACCTTGCAAATGTTTTGATCATATCACAATAATATAAACAACTTGGGGTCATTAATCAACACTGGGCAAATTTGCCCATAGGCAGTAACCCAGGGCAACCAATTGCTGCATTCATTTTTGCAGCTGGCTTTAAAAAGCTAATTGCTGATTGCTTGCTCTAGTAAACTGCCAATGGGCAAATTTGCCCAGTGAGGACTCTCATTTTTCCAACATATGTAGCAATATGTATTCAGTCTGAAGCAATTGTACTGTCTCTGAGACCTCTTGTTCAAAAGTAACCAGTGACTGATCACAATGAAAAGAAAAAATATTACCGTAATGCCATGGTTGCCTTTGGATCCTAGTTTTCCCTTGTCTCCCTAAAAAGAAGCATTGCAACAATGAAAAAAATAAGAATGATAAAAAATGATGCTTAAAGCAAACTGCATTGTATGCCAAAAGTATTTTCATATATGACCAACAGCACATAACTGTAGCTATAATTATTATATGAACTAACCTTACCTTTGCCTTAATTGCTACCCTGATCAGCAAAGGGTTTCATTTGGAAATGCCACATATATACACACACTATAAATATATTGTAAAACTCATAAGCATCTTTTGCTAAAACTCTAATAAATGGACAGAGAAAAGAGTAAAATACATTGTGCAGGGAAACAAAAATCATTTGCACCCCCAATGCTTGTGTTGCTCCCGACTCATTTTTACAATTGAGTGTGGATCACAGTTAAAAAAAAAGATTGGGGACCCCTGTTGTAGGGGATAGATTTAAACAGCATCCAGCTAATATTAATGTAATGTAAATCTGAATTACCAAACATTGTTTAAATATTTCAGCCTTGAGGTGCCAAAAACACTTGTTATTGTAGTTGATGTTGTTTAGTGGTATAATCCAAAAATAAACAAACAAAAAAACACTCAATTTCATGAAGGTAAAATTAGTAAATACACAAATAATAATAGCTCCACAAGTTGTGGTTGAAATTACATTTATAGAGATGTACCATATATCTACATAAAACAAATAGAGGCCCATTTATTAACATTCTTTTAGTGGTTTTAGAAACCATAAAAAAGCAAATTTTCTTTAAAATCCGGAATGCCAGTAATTTATTGAAACAACCTAATAAAAAATGCTTTACTAATCCAAATAATAATACAGAAATCTCAAAATCCTAATTTTTTTTTGATGCAGATTCAAATAAAGAAGACCCCAAAAACCTCTGAATCAAAGACTAATTTTACAACCGGAAAAGGACAACTACCATTGACTTCTACATGATGGCGAAATTTTGTATTAGTGTTTTTCATGTTTTTTCTATTTCGTAAATTACAAATTTTTCGTGGTTTAGAGTAATTAGTATAATCCATGATTATTTTCACTAAAAAACTATAATTTGTGAAAAACATGCGAAATAGGAATGTTTGTAAATTGGTCCCTTAATGACAACAAAGAGTTCCCCAAGTATTATTAGACATGTCAAGTGGAGAACCATTTTCAAAATCAATTTTAATCAAAATTAATAGGAATCAGGTTTCTAGATATGGCTGCAGTGTAAAGATTGGAAAGTGTTCTAGCACTTTTGGAGGACATAATAATATCAGGATACACATCCTTCCAACTTTTGAGTAGCATTTAAAACCTTGCATTGAAAAGTTTTATTATGCAACAAGATGTATTTATTTCCACACTGTGTTACTATAATGAGCAAAATGTAGTCTTTATAAGGCAGTGCTTATTTATACCAGGCGAGATTGCCGTAGTGCAATACCCAAGTCAGTTAGAAAAGAAGGCTGCTGCTGATTATTGCACTGAAACAAATTTAAATATTTTGAGTAAAGGAGCTGATATTTAGGGGCAGATTTACTAAGATTCTAATGGTAAATTTGAATTTTTTAATTGTTTTTTTGGTCAAAGCTCACAATTTCGAATTTAAAACCACGGCTCGAATTTGAATTCGAATGTGAGATTTATCACCCTGGAAACAATTCTAATTCAATACTTCGCCACCTAAAACCTGCCAAGTTCATGTAGAAGTCAATGGCAGAGGTCAGTTGAACCATTTGCAGATATTAATTGCCTTCCTGACATTCAAGTTTTTTTTTCGTAGGAAAACACGATTCAAATTCAATTCAAAATTTCAGGTCGTACCTATTCAATCAAATGTCCAAGTGACCAAGTGAACCCAAAAAAAATGCTTCAATGAACCTTGGAGAAAGTTTCTCTTTAAAATTCTATTCTTAAAAGCATTGTAGCTGTAGCACTTCCAAGATTCCTTTAACCACATCTACCAGACAGCTTGCATCCCAAGTCACCAAGGATGGTACCTTTAGTAAAATTATCACAATTTAAAAGTATTTATGCCCATGGCTGAATGATCAATCTTGTTTAGTGTTAGAGTAGACTGAAGAATAGAAAAGAAACCAAAAGAGGAAAA
The DNA here is from genome assembly GCF_017654675.1 of Xenopus laevis. NCBI lineage: Eukaryota > Metazoa > Chordata > Amphibia > Anura > Pipidae > Xenopus > Xenopus laevis. The sequence goes on along the minus strand of NC_054382.1, from coordinate 75,373,099 downwards.
TGATACATTCATGTTACCTTTACTCCATCATCTCCTGTTTCTCCTTTTGAGCCCTGCATAAACAGAAAAAATACAACAGCAATGAAGAAAGCAGCATATCCCACAAACCCCAGTTTTAATGCCAATTAATATTCACTATTACTGCAAAACAGTAAAGTATAGTGACGCTGAAAGTTTAAGGAGTCATTAAGAACCACATAGAAATGCAATACTTACCTTTGGTCCTATAAGACCCTGAGGACCTGGGTCTCCATGTACTCCTGGGTCACCTTTTGCACCCTTGGGTCCCTATATATGCAAATAAATCTAATTATATTTCACTGCCATATCAAATGCATGTGTCATGTTTCCTATGTATCTTACATGTACTAAAGAGCCACACTTGGGGGAATTCAGTGTTCCAAACAGATGCAACTTTTTAAACGCAATAAAACAGTAGTTCATGAGCCATTAATGTAGATGTATTAAATGCTGAATTTAGATTATTTTTGTTGTAATAATTCTTAAAATATAATATTTTTCTGATAAAAAAAATCTTGTAGCAAATTATATTTGTAATTGAATTGCCTCAGTGACATGAATATTAATCAAATGGCAATTGTAAAGATTGGAGCGACTTTTTGGTATATGGACTTTATGTGGTGGGGCACTACTTATATTCAACCATCAAATGCATTAATGACTGTGATTTTGTAGCAAGTTGTGCGCTCATTTGCAGCAGACCATACAACACATACTTCTATTACTGAACTTCTTTATTTTCTGTAATCTGCCTGTTGTTTAAATACAGTACTGTTCCATACCATCATGCCCTCAATGCCTGGTGGACCCTGTGGACCTTGATCTCCTTTGTCTCCCTGCAAATAATAAATACATTATTTTTTTAATATATACAGAACACCCATTGTGTTTCCAATGTTCTGAAGGCATATTATTTGGCCCTGAAGGTGATGTCAGTTTACAAGAATCATGAAAAAGATCAGATGTAGCATTCGATGATTCAAAAAGAACAAGTTTCCTTTTTATTTAAACCTATTTCTCAACAATGTTAAATACATACCTTTAGTCCCAATACTCCAGTTTCTCCTTCTCTTCCTGGAACACCAATCTTTCCCTGTAAAATAAGGTAAGATGCAATATGAGCACCTAATATGTTAAGAAGCAATATAACAAATGAATAGAATGGGAAAAATGTTGCCTCCTTAATGGGGTTGTTCACTTTTAAATGAACTTTACTTTTATTGTAGAAAGTGATATTCTTAGAGAATTTGCCATTGCTTTTCATTTTTTATTATTTGTGTTTTTTGAGTTATTTAGCTTTTTATTCAGTTTGCAATTTCAGCAAACTGGTACTAGGGTTCAAATTGCCCTAGCAACTATGCATTGATTTAAATGAGAGACTGGAAAATGAATAGGAGAGGACCTGAATAGAAAGATCAGTAATACAAAGTAGCAATAACAAATTAATGTGTAACCTTGCAGAGCATTTATTTTTAGATGGGGTCAGTGATCCCCATTTGAAAGCTAGAAATAGTCGGAAGAAGAAGGCAAATAATTCAGTAACTATAAAAAATACATAATGAAAGCCAGTTGATAAGTTGCTTAGAATTGGCCATGCTATAACATACTAAAAGCTGACTTAAAGGTGAAACACCCCTTTAAAATAGTAATAATTTAAATTAACTTACATCCTTTCCATGGATACCTGGCATGCCTGCAGCCCCCGATAATCCTTTAGTGCCCTGCAGAATTTACAGTTATTATTACGAGTATTAACTAAAATATTTTCCATAATGACTCTCTTATATGTTTACTTCAAATATTCAAATACAAAAAGTTAGCTTAATTCACATTTTGACAATCCATATACACATCTAGAAACTTTATGATATAGATTATGGAAGGAACCTCTGACAAATATGTAAGAATTCCTTTATTTTCTGTTTGGGAAATTTACAAGATTGCCATTTATATTGTAAGTGAAAGAGAATAGACTGAAATGAACAAATAAAAGAGTACTGTTAAATAGTATCTGGGAATATGGATCCAGCTGAGTCAACAAATCCAAACCAGTAGAGGCTGCTGATCTTCTTTTTATTTGGCATTAATTTGTATTCTGTACTGTAAAGATTGCTTCTTTGAAGCAGACGTTTACTACTGTTTGTTTGGTGTGTTCAAATATCTGTAAATCTTTTGTCTACACAAATCCCCACTAGTCTATTGCATTCTATGGAAGGCTATATTTATAGAATGTATAAATTTAAGATAGTGGTCAGAAATCCCTGACTATAAATAGCACTCTAGGAATTAGGCAAATGTTTAAAAGTGCAAACTATGTGAAAATTTACTTGAACTTAATTCATAATTGTATGAAGGGCGTTTAAATTTCCCAAAGACCACCCTAACTAAGACATTGAATATTCTACACATACCAGCAGCACACATCCAGAAAACGTATGATAAAAGGCCCCATGTATACAACTTTGAACCCTTTGTAGAATATGATCATCTAAATCAATTTAATGCTCAGATCCTGAATATAAAGAGAAATCTGTATTCAAAGGAACCATTATGTACAGTACTTGGGCTTATCAGTACAAAACTGAAAACCCCTGGTAAACTATTTTTCTAAAGCTTAATAACTAAACCTCTCATTAAATCTTAGATTCCTTCAAGGAACTCATAACTCTTCATAACAATCATTTAAAATAACATATGGAATATTTGTGGGCATTATCTGAGCTAAAAAACAATCATAAAAAAGATCTTTTGATGGTTCCTTCCAAACAGTTGCTCTGCAGTTTTTATTCTTTCTTTCTAAAGTTGTCTCAGTTTAGAAACAAGTCCTGTCTGGTTTTGGCCACGAAAAGAGATCTAGCAGTATCTGCATATGTTCAGATTTTTGGGGTCCTAAATCAACAGAATGAAGAATATAAGGCTGTCAAACAGGAACTTCCTAGACAAAATAATAAAATGTCGGCCAGTCTCAAAAACAGCATTGACAAGATGGATTGTATTTATCACAAAAAAAACCTGAAGGCTTATTCCAAAGGGAAGAAATACATTGTGGGTATTGCCACTATATAAAAGTCAGTTTGGGAATATAGGAAATCTACTGTATAAGCTGTTTCTTTTCACAGCAGAAAATTCTTGGTGACATACAAAATACTTTTTAACAATGGTCCATTGTGCAGTTATGTGTAAGTAAATGGAATACTTATTAGAAATATAAATCTGCAAGTTAGGTTATATGTGGCCCCATTACTGTACATATGAAAAATCATTTGGCTGACTCTAGGAATTCTAGGTAACAGCAGTTATGTGCTAGTTTGGCGCACATAATATTGAAACAGTAACATACAATTGTCATAACATTACATCTTATACATATCATTATGACAGTATTTAATTGAAAACTGTCATATTTCTGCAAACCTACAATTTATTTGCAATAAGTATACAGTATTGTTAAATACTGTACCCTCACCTTTAATCCTTGCTCTCCTTGACCTCCTGGAATTCCGAGGTAACCCTGAGTGAAAAACCAACACATCATATGCAACTATACGAAGATAATATTCCTGAATATATTTCACCCAAAGAGTTACCAAAAGACTGCAGATTACGGTGGTTGGGAATACAGTAGCATTAAAGCTCATTAATGCAAGATTTCTCCTTTCTATATGGACAGTGGGTTTGAGCAACTCTCCTATATCTTCTACAACATCTCAACAAAAAACTATGAGACAATTGCATTGAATTATTATTTAACAGTTTACATCTACAGCAGGCACAGAAACAGCAAATTAAAGTTGCTTTGTTATATGCATTAGTCCCCTTAGCAGGTACACATAAATGGGCACATTTACTAAGCTCGACCATCGAATAGGCTACTACGACCTTCGACTTCGATTCGAACGTTTCGAACCAAAACTTGTTCGACTATTCGACCATTCGATAGTCGAAGTACTGTCCCTTTAAAAAAAATTTCACTACATACTTCGGCAGTTTAAACCTACCGAGGTACAATGTTAGCCTATGGGGACCTTCCCCAGCACTTTTCTAAGCTTTTTTTGATCGGAGAAAAATCCTTCGATCGATCGATTAAAATCGTTCGAAACGTTCGATTTTTACTTCGATCGATCAAAGTATTTGCTCTAAATCCTTCGAATTCGATATTCGAATTCGAAGGGTTTCACTTCGAGGGTCGAATTCGAGGGTTAATTAACCCTCGATAATCGACCCTTGATAAATGTGCCCCAAAATATAAAAGGATTTTAGTACATTTTAATTTATGATAGAAATAATAAATATTAAACAGCAAATATTATCACAGAATATCGTTAGGAGAAGATGTACTAAAGAGCGAAGTGACTAACGTTAGCGAAAATTTGCCAGCGCTACGTCATTTTGTTACGTAGCTGATTTACTAACGGTTGCTGGCGTAACTTCGCTAGTGAAGGAGATAGACTCTAGCGGTAATTCGTTCTCTTACCCCTGGCAAAGTTGTGCTCTGGCGAATGGACGTAACTACGCAAATTCACTAAGATGCGGATTTTACTGAACGTTACCTCTTGCGCCAGATTTGCTTTCGCCACCTCAGACCAGGCAAAGTGCATTAGAGTAGATAGGACTTCTTCAAAAAATAGTTTAAAAATGTTCTAAGTCCCAAAAAACGCTGGCGACTTTTCATTTTTCAGGGTGATAGGCTGCAAATGATCGTAAATTTTTCTGTGGTACCCTCCTTCCCCCCTACATTTCCTTAGATATGGCACATAAACTATACACTGGGCTCATGTGTAGGGCAATATAACAACTCTATTTTATTTTATTAAGGTTTCCCAGGCTTGTGTAATGTATTGGCTGCAACATATACGTCCATTCAACTTTAACTTCCCACCGTATGCAAATTACGCAACACTAGCGCAACTTCACTTCGCTTGCTGCAGTAATGTTAGCGATACTTCGCCAGTGCTCGCCGACCTGGACACAACTTCAAATTTTTGTGAATTAGCGTTGTCTGGTGAAGTGTTGCAATGTGAGCAAAGCCGTCGCTGGTGAATTCCTAGGTTAGTAAATTTGCCCCCTAGACTGAATGCATTAAGTAAGAATGAAGCACACATAATACATTAATTACCGTGTATCCAGGATCCCCTCTGCTTCCTGTAAATCCTGAGGTGCCAGTATTACCCTGTTATCACGTGAAGTAAAAATAAAAAAATATATTATTATTTTCATTTGACAGTAGTGCTAGCAAATAATAGTAAAATGACATCACAGGTATGCCTGGAACTGGGATTTTCATGATTATGAATCTTTCTCTAATGTGCCATACTATAATTTAACTGTAATTTAATTTTCCTTAATTCAACATTACACTTATTCAATTTATCATAATTTAACATTACAAATATCATACAGGATTGTGCTGTAATTAATATAGATTTAGTCTAATTTAGCATCAAATACAAGGTTCTGCAGGTAAAAATTAGTTTGTTAAACTAGGACACAATGGAAAATAGTCTTGTGTTTAATATATTTCTGGATAATATATCCCATACCTGTATATTTAGTTTGTTGATAAACATGTCAAAATGCATAAAAGTGATAATAATCATTTAAAATTGTAACCCACCATTATTTCTGCAAAACTATAGAAGATAAAAAAAAAGGGCACTAAAAATGTTGTGGTCAAGCAAATCAGCTAAAGGTAAGGGGCTGAGTTATGAAAAACCTGGGAAAATGCTGATTTGTGGAGACAAAAATGTGACATTGCAACTGCTCAAATGACTTGAAAATGCCTGGAAAACTTCAATTTGCAACCTGTCCTACAACCTAGTGACAAACCCATTTGGGATATTTCATAAAAATTGGCAAAATTGTGAAAGATCATGGGGAAGTATTGATGAAAATTAGTTCTGTACAATGGTACACTAATATTTCCAAACTGCAGTAGAATTAACATCTGCACTTCAAGAAACTGCATGAAGATGGTGTGTCTTTCTTATGAAAAACACTTTCCTCCTCCCATTTAAGACTTGCAATATTAGGATGATTTTTCCATAATTTTCACCCGAAAGCTTCAGGGTATTGCCCGAAACCCAGTGCATATCAAAAATTCATTGGGACTTCTCCCATTGATTTATATGCAACCTAGACAGGTCTGAGATGCTGGAATTTGGTTTGGGTTTAATAAATTCCGAAAAAATTCGTGATTTTTTAAAAGCCAGATTTTATAAAAAAAAAATCAAAAATTTCTCGTGATGTTTGCATTTGGAGTTTACTAAATAACCCCCTAGATGTGAGGGTCTCTGTGCATCTGTTTCTGGCAGGGTGTATGGGAGGAATATAATAATTAGGTGGGAAAATCATCTGAACCAACACTGCTTTTCTCCTGTTTTGTCTGGGTTAGGGCAGCAGGTCACACATTAAATCATCCAAGACTTCTTAGGCTTTTTTCCTAGAAATTCTTAAAATATCTGTCCTCAGATCTAAAACGATGTGATTATTGGCCATCTCAAGCTAGTTTGGCTTATTTGGCCTTCTCCATTCCACAGTGCTACAGAAAATATGTCTGTTCAAAAAGTCAGCATTTGGAAGTTTCGGTAATATATTTCAAAAACATCTTTATTGTGTCCTGGAGATTTACATTCTGATTTAGCTATCACTTTCCTAGATTTTCCAGCGGCCATCAGAAAAAAATTTGTGCCCAAGGCTAACTATTTACACTTTATGCCATAAATTACTAGAACAAGGTAAAGTAAAATGCTAATTTACCTTTTGACCCTTAGGTCCTTGTTGTCCATCCCTTCCTGGTGGACCTCTTGATCCCTATATAATAGTGGAAAATTATAATATGAATAAATATTATAATATTGCTATGAATGTGAAAGTAAATGAACAAAGAGGTGGTTGTTTTATCACACTGAAAAAATATACAGTACTAGTAAAAGCTGTAGTTTTAAAAACTTCTATAAATGCTTCTTGCTGAAGAATAATATTTACTATTTGAATAGACAATACACCTACTTATTTATTTATTGTGAAGACAATCCTACAAAGTGTGGCCCATAGTATTTATTAAACCCTAAAGAATACTCACTGGTGGATGCACCCATTCTTTAGTGGTAGAATGTTTGGTAGCCCCACTGTGATTTAACATATAGTGCTAAAAAAAAGTCACTGTGTCAGGAATACCCTGGCATTCTTTAAGGAAGGGAGGAATCATTATCAGTTCTCAGTAAGAATATGAAGGGGTGTCGCACAAAAAGAGGGACAAGCCAGTAAATGAAGCACAGACATTGTTCCGGTAGGTTGCCTGTGTGTAATGAGATATTCAGTAGTGATAGAAAGTAGGAGAACTGTCTTTCTTCAATGTAGGTGTTGACTATTGAAATAGTATAGCAGAAGTCAGCTTTCATTCAGCAAATACTCCACTTCCCACAATGTACTGCTTGCAGTTATTCAGCTGGTGTCCTCTACATTATTTCAACAGTGAGAGCCAGTAGTGCAGAGAAAAGCAAGGGACAGACAATTGATGCTTTGAATAGCAGTTACATGTACAAATAACTTTAAAGGAATAGTTCAGTGTGAAAATAAAAACTGTGTAAATAGATAGGCTGTGCAAAATAAAAAATGTTTCTAATATAGTTAGTTAGCCAAATATGTAATATATAAAGGCTGGAGTGAACAGATGTCTAATAAAACAGCCAGAATCCAACTTCCTGCTTTTCAGCTCTATAACTCTGAGTTAGTCAGCGACTTGAAGGGGGGCCACATGGTACAAATCTGTTCAGTGAGTTTGTAATTGATCCTCAGCATTCAGCTCAGATTCAAAAGCAACAGAAATGACCCATGTGGCCCCCCCTCAAGTCTCTGATTGGTTACTGCCTGGTAGCCAGGGTAACCAGTCAGTGTAAACCAAGAGAGCTGAAAAGCAGGAAGTAGTGTATAGACTGACTGGTTATACATCAAATCACTCCAGCCTTTATACATTACATTTTTGGCTAACTAACTATATTAGAAACATTTTTTATTTTGCACAGCCTATCTATTTACCCAGTTTTTATTTTTACACTGTACAATTCCTTTAAAGAACAAAGAAAGTCAAAGCCACTGGGGTGCCAATTGGTCAGCGAATTCAACTTTTTTCCTATACTAGTGCCTCCTCTTCAATAAGTGAACCAGCTTGTGGTTGTTTCTGTTTAAAGGAGATCTAAACCCTAAAAATGAATAGGGCTAAAAATGCCATATTTTATATACTGCAATTATTGCACCAGCCTAAAGCTTCAGCTTGTCAATAGCAGCAATAATCCAGGACTTCAAACTTGTCACAGGGGGTCACCATCTTGGAAAGTGTCTGAGACACTCACATGCTCAGTGGACTCTGAGCAGCTGTTGAGAAGCTAAGCTTAGGGGTCGTCACTAATTATCCAGCAAAAAAATGAGGTTTGTCTGTAGTATAAGCTGATGCTACAGGGTTGATTATTAAATTCTGATGCTAATTGCACTGGTTTCTGTGCTGCATTGTAGTAATTATCTGTATTAATTACTAATCAGCCTAGGCTCAGTAAGTGACAGCAACACAGAGCATGTGCAGTGAATCAGCAGAAAAGAAGATGGGGAGCTACTGGGGCATCTTTGGAAACACAGACCTTTACTGCTAAATGGCTGTGATTGCCTTGGGCTGGTACAGAAGCCCAAAACATAATGTACAACATTTCTAGCTACTTATTTAGTTTAACTTTCCTTGTCCTTTAAGCACTCTACCACTATCTTTTCCATCATTTTTCCAAGTGAATTCAACTTTCCATGTCCCCTAGCAGGACTGAAAATATGTAATAGAATAATATTTTTTACCATGCAAAAAATATTTGGGGAGTTTACAACCCCTTAGCATTCCTCACTTAAATTGTACTATTTTATGCACTGCAAAACTAGTTTTCTTGAATTAAGTACAGGTCTGTGGAATATCATGGTACCTTCAATTATTTTATGATGACTATATAATTATGGCCATTTGTTGCCCTTATAGTGTTGTAGATCTAGGTATCCCCTGTTAATTTTTACTCTATACAATGAGTAATAATGCAGAAATAGCTATTCCTTACAGCAGAATCAGGTTATAATTGGGAACATGGATTGCATACCTTTTCACCAGAAGATCCCCTAACGCCATCACTCCCTGGTTTTCCAACAACACCCTGTGATGAGACAAAAAAAAAAAGGTATTCAAGATTCTCTGAATATTGTCACTTTAAAAATTGTGATGCTCTATGTGAAATATTTTGCTTTATATCACATTTGCGGTTCTGGTTTCATTATAGTTATAAGTTCAGTGCATATGTTTTACATTTCTTCAATTTCCTACCAGTCAGCAATGTAGCAAATGGTAATGAGCCATTTGGATAGAGTCATTGATCCTTCTCAGCCTTTTGGAAAATGTTTTGATCCTGTGTATATACAGCAGAACCTCCCAGTTTTCCCAATGAATAGCGTCAAAATGCCATAAATACAGGGAAAACATTAAGCAAAGGGGGAAAATGCAGTTTGCCTGAATGGGACCATGATAAAATGGCATCAACTCATAAAGGGAAAACATAAAATCTGAAGATTTAATATCAGGGTTCTGCTGTATCTAGAATTCCTGACAAGATCTAAAGTCAGCTAAAAAGGTATTCCTTTAACATGATTAACAGTCTTTTTCATAGTAGAAAGTACAGTTCAGAGCCAAAGAACTTTCATATTTCATTCTAATTACTAAAGAAAATGTAGGTCGTCAGTTTAGAGTACAAGTAACAGCAGCAAGAGCAAGTCTCCTGACCGGACAAGCCATTCAATAACTGGTTACTGAGCATCTTTGTGCCTTTGTAGTTAACCTTTCAGAAATACTGGGTGCCCTTGCTGTGTTTGAGAAGTAGGTTTGAGTGCACCTGAAAGCATTAGCTAATTGTTTCAATTATATTTTGAATGGTTGAGAGTTGCTTTGTATTGTTCGTATTCACAAATCCAGATATCAGTCAATCAGGTCCATAATTCAAAATGAAAATGTCATATATTTTGATATTAAAACCTACTTACAGTCTCTCCAGTTTCTCCTTGTTCTCCTCTAGGACCTGTCAGTCCAAGTTCGCCCTTTAAAAATGAGAAAGAGAATTTAATATCTGAGTAAGATGAATTCAATATTTTGGATATTTTTCAAAAAATTTTATAATGATGATTTTTTACTCCCCACTCTATATGAAATCATATAGAAAAATAAATCAGATTTCTGCAATAATCTGTGACTAAAAGTATAGCAAATGTCTCTATAGTACAGTAATTTGTCCCCCTTAACCCAGCAGGGGTTTTACTTGCTGAATGTGTTTTATATTTTTGCTCAATACAAAATAATTGTATTTTCTTTCTATAGTTTTGGACATGTAACTGGAATAAAAAAAATGCTATCTGCAAAACATTCACTCTAATTGGACGACATTCGTCTTCAAATATTTTTCTTAAATTTATTAACCTTTGTATTATAATTGTACATTTGTATAACACATTTTGAATCTAAAAAAAAATTAAGGCAGTTGAGTTACCTTAATTCCTGGTTTTCCTTCTTCTCCTTTGATTCCAGGTAGTCCTATATAGCCCTTTAAAGGAACAACAATATGTTACGGAAAGGTTAATCTTACAATGAATAACTGTGTCACCAAATGTGACTCCAAATATGTCATTTATGAGGAGCACTGCTGTGTGTCAGAAGTTGCACAATTACACTGTGGGGGTCATTTATAAACTTCGCGCAAGGCAGATTGGTTCGCAAAGTGAATATATTTGCTCTGTGCATGGTTATATTTATAAACCTGAATAAGTGTGGTGCAAACAGAATTGCGTAAAAATGTTTACAATGCAAATGTCTATAAGAGCTTTTTAAATATGTCAAAAAACGCAAATTGCGAATATTTATACGCACACTCTGCGACTAAATTATGCCCCAACTTTGCTGGTGGAGAAAATATTCGCAAACAGTTTTGCAAAATGCAAATTTAAGTTACGGTCAACGCTATTTTCGTGCACAACAACCTCGCACAAACTCTCTTTTTTTTTTTGCTCGCCATTTGTGAAAATTTATTCACAATGCAAATTCGCAAAAACCAGAAAGACAGGTAGAGCAGTGCAATAAATTAGAGTTCAGGAAAAAACATGGGCAATACAAACCATCTGCAAAAGAATATGCACTGCGCAAACTTTATAAATGACCCCCAGTAAGTCTTATAACCCCAAACACAGATCACATTGCTTACCGGTAAATTGTAATTTGATATAGACTCATCTTTATCGTTGAAGAGTTTGTCTTGGGCTATATTTTGAGCCTATTTAGTTAACAAGTGAAACGCATTGGACAAATGTCTTTGCAGCACCAGTATCGTAACTAGAGGGGGGCGGGCCCTGGTGTGGGACGCGCAGCGATTTTCCGTATGCGATTTTCCGACCCGCATTTCAGTGGCGCGCGAGCTGTCAGGGGGCCCTGAGGGGGTGCGGGCCCTGGCCCGCTCGCACCCCCTGCTCCCCTGGTAGTTCCGCCACTGTGCAGCACTTATATATATAATATCAGCTTTAGCATACTCTGTTTCAAGCAAGTGCATTATATGGATACTTACAATATCACCTGTGAAACCAGAGGGGCCTTCGTCACCATCAGGGCCTGGGTCACCCTGCAGTAGAAAATATAAACATATTAACATAAGTATATTTATGAGTATATCTATGTATCCAACTATCTACCACTCTTTACAGCATTCATTAGAATTATATATTGTCTAGAAATTAATTATTTATATAATTATCTATGGGGATATATCACTGGGAAACAAATAAATTCTTCTCAAACACTTGGGGGGTTATTTACCAAAACTTGACCTTTTATTTTTAAATTTTCTTGCATACATTTATTACTGGCTATATTAAAAAAAGCTTTTTGGGAAAGCTAGAAATTACTATGGTGACGCTTAAACACACTTCTACCGAGTCTATTGGTAGTGACATTTACACCACTCCCCTCAATCCCTGGTATTGCACATGGTGATGTTATTCATGTTGGCGGCTGCAAGTCCATAAAAAACCTATGCACCAAACAAAAAGTTGTAATGCTGGCAATACTATTGGATCTTGGTGGCGATTGTCCAAACTGAAAACATGCAACTGTAGAAGGGCGGTCCAAATACTTTTGCCTACATTGTGTGTCAGGATCCTTTTTGCCAAATAGTGTATATTATATGATATATGAAGTTCACATGCAAAGCTACAGAACATTTTCAAGACTAACTCTGAATACAATTATTTTAAGGTGATACTTGCCCTGGAACCTGTATCACCTCTTCTTCCTTGTCCTCCTTTGGCCCCTCTGTAACCCTATAGTAGTAGAGCAAGACCAAATAAATTGCATCACATTATGAAGTCTAAATTGTAAATATGCCATTCTCTTTTACACTATGTTGCATGCCATACATGTTATCCATTTACTTGTTGATTAAATATTGGTTGGAGATAACATAGTTTGCATCCATACAAGGGCCAGTGGGATATGGGTAGCTTTACATTTATGTATAGAAATGCTAAATTATACAATGTTGTCTCTCATAGTAACATAGTTAATTTGGGTTGAACAAAGACCACAGTGCATCAAGTTCATCTATGCATTTACATATGAACACTTCGGGGCACATTTACTTAGCTCGAGTGAAGAATTAGAATGAAAAATACTTAGAATTTCAAAGTATTTTTTTGGCTACTTCGGCCATCGAATTGGCTACTTCGACCTTCGACTACTACTTCAACTTCGAATCGAACGATTCAAACTAAAAATCGTTCGACTATTCGATAGTCGAAGCACTGTCTCTTTAAAAAAACTTCGACCACCTACTTCACCAACTAAAACCTACCGAGCACCAATGTTAGACTATGGGGAAGGTCCCCATAGGCTTTCCTAGCAATTTGTGATTGAAGGAAAATCGTTCGATCGATGGATTAAAATCCTTCAAATCGATCGAGAAATTTTTCCTTCGATCGTTCGATCGAAGGAATTGCGGTAAATCCTACGACTTCGATATTCGAAGTCAAAGGAATTAACTGCGATGGTCGAATATCGAGGGTTAATTAACCCTCGATATTCGACCCATAGTAAATGTGCCCCTTCATATACAAAAAACGATACTAATTGTCGATCATAGTATATCTGTAGAAATAAGTTAAATCAACTGGACTTTGTTTTTCTTGAAGAAGTTTTTACCAGACTGGCTTTCTCAATTCAGAATGACTTGTAAATAAGATATTTCGGGAATAAATGCCCTGGGATGTTGCTCTAATCTGTTTATCATTATCAGCATTGATGTCATGAATTTAGGTGTTGATTGTAGAGGTATGCTAAAACTCAGAATTATGGAAAGGCCATCTCCCATAGACTCCAGTACAATCAGCTAATCCAAATTTTTAAAAATGATTTCCTTTTTCTCTGTAATAATAAAAAGTACCTTGCACATGATCCAAACTAAGATATAATTAATCCTTATTGGAAGAAAACCAGCCTATTGGGTTTATTTAACGTTTACAAGATTTTCTAGTAGATTTAAGGTATGAAGATCCAATTTATGGAAAGATCCATTATACAGGAAAACTACAGGTCCCAAGCATTCTGGATAATAGGTCCCATACTTGATTGGAGGTTTGAGGTGTTATTAAACCTTCCAGGGAGAGGTGCCAAAACAGCATTGTATGTGGTAGATGTCGCATCCCCTGCCTCTTTTCAAACTAGGTTTTTAAGTTTTTACATATATTGCTTTTTTTAACACCCCTTATGCTGATTATAATGGTTGGAGCACCATTCTAGGGTATTTATTCCAGAAAGATGTTATTTACAAGTCATTGTGAATTGAGAAAGCCAGTTGGATCGCTGGTGAAATGTCTTCAAGAATAAAACAGCAAGTCCAGTTGATTTGATTTATTTCTACAGATATACCATAACCTGCATGAATGAGAATCTTCACAAACATGTAGATCATAGTATCACTATAGTCTCGTATATTTTGTTTGTTCAAGAAATCTTTAAAGCCACTCTTAAAGACATTAATAAAATCTGTCATATAGGCATCACCTGGCAAGGCATTACACAACCTCACGCACCTCCTTTTTTTAAAAGGGTGAAATCTGAAAATAATCCTGGAGTCATTGACCCAAAGTCACAGACAAGGGAATCTACTAACTCCAACCTAGTCTTAATGACTGGAAACCAGCTACTTGCTGTCTTTCTTTAAAATGCAAATAAAAGATAAGCCCTAGTATTAAATAAATTGTGAATTCAAAGGGTATTAAGGCACAATAGGCCTTTGTCACATGACTTAGATCACCTATTACTGCTAACTGTTGACTTTATCGGGAAATGCTTGATAGTGACAGTACCAGCACTTTCAGCCATAAAATTCTCTAGTGTGTGCCTTTATAGGAAAAGCCAATATTAAAACTGGAACTGTCTTTAATATTTAAGATGACAGCTATTCTAATATTTTTTTCCGCTGGTGTCCTTTAATCTATTGCAGCAAATTATAGAAAGTGTAATAGTTGTGACTTTAAGAAAAAAAGTTGACATTTTACTTACTTGTCTACCATAAACTCCAATATACCCTTCAAGACCTTGCTTGCCCTTTTCGCCCTAAGATAGATCATCACAAAAACATTACATACATTTACAATTTATTTAAAAAATGATGTCACAGTTATGTTTACAATGTTGCAAATCTAAACTTTTACCTTTGCTCCTGGGAATCCCTCAAACCCAGGATCTCCAGGCAAACAGTTGCAGCTAGTTGGAAGAATAGCTTCACCTAAATCAGCTTCACCTAAATCCACACACTTAAACAAAAAGTGATTTATTAATATATAGATGTATTGTTTAAATGGATAAAAGCATTGAATGGATATAACATACCATATAAGCTTTATGCTTTAAGTCTTTGTTCTACTCACCCTATCATCATCCTGCAACAAAAAAAGATACTGTAAATATATTGAATTGATTGTATTACTAAATACCTAATTGTGTCTATTCTTGGCTGATTACTTTGCTACAGTTGGCAAGTTTTTTGACTATGTGTTTTATTTGATTTTAAAGGCTACCTTGAATTTTCCCCTTTATCTCCCTTCTTCATGGCATACCAACACTGTTCAGCATACTCTTCTTTCCACATTTCCTAAAGAATCTCTCCATTGTTCCCATAATTTCTCTCCCTCAATTAATTTTCAACAAATGTTCTCATTGTTTTGCATTCCTTGCATCTTTGTTACTGTGTTTCCCAAAGGCAGCCTTTTTTGTTACTTAGTTATAGTAATCCTGTTGTAGCACATTATTCACCAAACAAACTACAACTATTCACATTGCTGGCAATGAGGCTTATACTGCACTCACCACTCCTGGAATATCGCAGCAAGTTTCTTCAACAGATCTTCCTGCATCTGCAAACAACTCAAATTGTTGTATGTCAATCTGCAATTAAAAGCAGAAGATGGTAATCACAAATTAAATAAACCAATACTGATAATACCCACAAGCATCACAAGTCTTTTTATACTCACATTAGCTGTAGTATCATCCTTTATCCTCCTTCCCACAGTGCTGAATCCATCCACCCTTGCTGTGCCATATATATTGACGGCAGAGGTGCCAACTTGTTGACAGTCCACATATAATGTAAGTTGATTTCTTCTGACACTCAGAGAAAGTTTGTGCCATTTCCCATCAAACAAAGTGTCCACATTCCTAAAAGTAGTTACTTTTTCCCTACCAGTAGCTGCTGCATTATATACATCTACGGAATTTAATTCTCCATAAAGTCGCAGTCTGAACTGTTCAACCCCATTCCTAGCCTGCAGATCCCATAGGTTCCAGACGTCTTCCTGAGTCCGTTCTCTCATTCTTAAGGTTGAAACAAGGGAGAATTCCAGAGGCAATCCAGTAGGGAGCAGTAATCTGTCAATTAAAGTTTGGAAACCAATTTTTCATGTGAAAAAAAAGCAAAATGAGTACAATATTATGTAACTGAATTTATTTGAGTTGCAAGTGTCTTATTATGGTACATACTACAAGATTCTAGGAGACTTAGTTCTATATAATAGGCAGATAACTGTGTTGTAGTCAGGCGCGCTCCAGCCTGTAACGCCGCCTGTAATGCTGTGCTTTTCTAGCGCAGAGAGCGAAATTGCGTTCTCTGCAATAGAAAAGCCAAATTGCCGGTTTAAAAACCAGAAATTTGGCTCCTAAAGTTACCAGGAGCGGCTTTTTGCCGCCCCTGGCAACTTCTGGGGGGGATGCCGCCTGAGGCAAGGTACTCACCTTGCCACATAGCAGAAATGCCCCTGGTTGTAGTAAACAGTAGTTATTTTGGACATATGCATTTAGTATAGATTTTAGTATGATGTTAATAAAGTTTTATACAGTTCAAAATATTGATACATTCTGGCTTAAATAAAAGGTCTCACATTAGTCTGCCACTATAATAAAGGCACCATGACACAAATTAAAAACTAGTAAGCCAGAATGTATCAATATTTTGGGGCATGTTTACTAACATTGCAGATAAATATCTGGAGAGATTTCTGGAGATTTTGCCCATAGCAACCAATCAGATCTTTGCTTTTGTTTTCTAAGTTAAAAGGTGGCTGTTTAAATCCAATTGCTAATTGGTTGCCATGGTCAACATCTCCAGAAATCTCGCCAGAAATTTATCTCCAATGTTAGTAAACATGCCCCTTTGTACTTTAAGAAACTTTATTAAGAAATTACTCAAATCTATACTTATTTATGTTGGAAGACTCCAAGTGGTGTAACTATAAGAATAAAATAGTCGCCTCTTATTTACCTTGCCAGTCGCTTAATTTGCAGTCTCCCCCCCAGCTGATATGCAGTTATATGAGACTTTGATCCTGAAATGGTCTTCACGCCTGAACTCTTGGGTATATTAAATTCTTCAATTAAATTGGTCACTGAAAGGCAAATGACATAAATGGACTAGGTTACACAAAATATAATTCAAGTGTTTATGTTAAACATGTTTCTACATTGTAATTATTTTTCATACGCTGTTTATCTGTGTGTAACCAACTTTGAACTAGGCAAAGTTAGAGATAACTTACTTGAAGGCAAATAAAGGCAAGAACCCAAGATCAT
Organism: Xenopus laevis; assembly: GCF_017654675.1. Lineage (NCBI taxonomy): Eukaryota > Metazoa > Chordata > Amphibia > Anura > Pipidae > Xenopus > Xenopus laevis. Next base: position 75,355,899 of record NC_054382.1, on the reverse strand, counting down.
TCAGAATCTACCTTGCCAGACATCACAGCACAGGAAGCCATCCAACGGCTCCAGGAGTACAAAATTCACAATGTATAATCCAGAAAGATTCAGTTGTCAGGTAATCCAAGTACCCTCTAGTACCCTCATTCAATGGGACTTCACTCTCTGGTAAATACCTTGTAAGACACTTCTATCATGGACATCTGGACACCTTTCTAGGGCTTCTTGTATTAAGTACATGAGGGTTCCTATATTCCCAGCACTATTTTCTATGGCCTTACAAAATTGTATTTGGTGAGGTCCTCTCTCACTATTTGGCTAGAGCTGCCATTGCTCGCTGGCCTGACCCTTTTTTACCATTATGGTGAGCTATGACATTCAGCTCATTAACCATGTACACCTGTTGTATATGAGTCCAGGACCTCAGGCTCTTGGATTGCTTCTAGTTGTCATCCATCTGACCCAAGAAATTCCTGACTGCTTTCTCCTTGCTAACCTAGTGTTCTTCTGTTCTCTTTAAGGCCATCTAAGGGGTTTTGTTCTCCTGTCGCCAATATTGGTAATTAATCTCCTAGTCACACTGTACACTGCAATATAATAAAATGTTAGACCTTTTTCACCATCTTGCATGTTGCCTTCTTTAAAACATAATGATATAGAATAATACATTAACCTGTATATACACATTTGTCCTCATGTCAATATAAAGTCCTGAACTATTTTATATATTGTATAGTTTGTTGAGTGTTTAATAGTGATGAGCGAATCTGCTTGTTATTCAGAATGCTTTGGATCTTGGGTTTTCCATAATTCGGATCAGCATATTGATTCTAACATTCATTAAACCTAATAGGACTGTTTTGCCACCAATAAGAATTAATCATATCTTAGTTAGGATAAAGGAGAGGCTATTGTTTTATTATTTCAGAGAAAAGGAAATTATTTTTGAAAATGTCAATTATTTTAGTACAATGGAGTCTATGGGAGATGTTCTTCCTGGAATTTGGGATCTTCTGATACCATACTGTATATGCATATGAGATATTTACATGAAGTCAATTATCTCACATACCTTCATCATTGTTGGAAATATCTGGAGCCTGTAGAATGTCCTCATTCTCACTTGGAGTGGTTGGTCTTTGGTATGGAAGCCTCGTTGTAATTGTAGTTACATCCCTTGCCGCAAAAAAGGATTCCGTCGGAAATGGATACAGTCTTGACTCCTCTGTCACCAGCTGAGTGTCAGTGTCATACTCAGAATATGTTATTTCCTCTGTATATAAGTCTTCTGTGATGCTTGATGGAACATCTGTAGCAGTAGCAAAATCATCATCTCCAGACACATAGCCATTGTACCTAGAGTCTTCATCATAATTATTCTCCTCTGAATAAATCTCTTCCTGAAATTCATTATAACCTAAGCACAATTAAAATGAAAAGTTCAAAGGAGATGGCCAGACTATAAAAAAACCTAAATTCCCAACGCAGATGATTTGTGTAAGATCTTGCAAAATATGTTAGGGCTTGTATGTGTATGTGAACAACTTTGATGCCGGCGCCCATTTTGACGCCGGTGAATTGTCGCCCATCACTAGTTCTTACATGTTCTGGAAAACTTCAGACTAGTCAACGCTAAGAACATATATACTATATATATATATATATATTTCCAAAAAAAGACCAGCAGCACTGAGTCATCTTGTAAAAAAGCTGAAAGTGTATTCAAAACAGGGACCTTTCTCATATATATATGTTCTTAGGGTTGTCTAGTCTGAACTTTCCCAGAATGCACATTTCATTTTAAACGTTCTGTTTTGTGCAAATAAACGTAAATTATGGGCTTTGCTAACAAGTTTTGTATGTTGTTTTTCTGGTAAAAATAAGACTAGTGCCATTTCTCAGAAATACTTGCTTCAGGTTCATTTACCTTTTATTATACTGAGTTTGCCTCTTACAGCATGAACAAACTAAAATTCAAATATGCAGTTAATCCAATTGTTTATTCTATACTATGCTATACTTTGTACAATGTAATGATTTAATGATAATTATCTTAAATTAATTAGCCATTGGCAATATATCCTTTTGAAAAGAAAGACAGGGAGAGACGATGGTAAATAAGCTGCCAACTGGGTCTGAAGTGGTCAAATCAGATTTTGACATCCCAGGCTCATATATTTACAGTGTATTTTCAGGGTTACATTACCTGTATAGTCTCCCGATCCCTCTTGACCATGAATGCTAATAAACTGCACAGAAAAAACAGAGATGACTAGCAGCCATGCTGCAATCTCCCTTAGACCTTGGGAACCCTGAAACAAATAAGTGTAAATGATTGCATGTTATTTAAAGGGATAGCATCCCTGCCTGCAATTTAATGTCGATTTACAATATGTTTTCTTTTATTGACAGTTAACATGATGTGAAACACTAATGGGCAGATTTATGAAAGTATGAAATTAGAAATCATCACAGAAAAACTCCCCCACATTCTATCCATTCTTATGGGATTTTAAAAAGTGTATTTATAAAATGGTCAACTTTAACTTTCACCCATTGATAAATATGATTCTAAAAATCCCATCAGAATAAACAGACCCGTGTCAATGTAATGTCAGTAATTTTTTTTTAATTTCACCCTCTGATATATCTCTATATAAATGAAATATGTGACTTTGTGTTATCCATCACAATGATTAGAAGTATCCATAAGCACTGGGTTATATTAATATCTCATACTTAATATCAGTTACTGAAGGAGAATAAAGTCTAACAAAATAATATGGCTAGGAATGCTGTATTTAAATGTTGAACCTACTGTACCAGCCCAGAGCAGCCCTATTAAAGTAATGATCCAGACCTTCATAGTTGCCTTCAGCAGCTCTACATATTGTGAACATTTGAAACCATCATTTGAGTGTCAGTGGCACTGCACATGCTCAGTGTGCTCTGGGCCAATGTAGAGATGGTAAGCTTAAGGTGGCCATAGACCCACCGATAATATCATACAAAACACATTTTTGTACAATATTTGGTGTTTGTTGGGAGACGAGAAAGCTGATATTGATATAAGACCTGGATATTGGTTGGCTCGTCGTTTGGACTGGCCGGAAAATTTTGATTGGGCACTTTGAAGGCACCCGAACATCGGCCATTGTTAGTGCTGAATTGTCAGATACAGGTAGAATTCTATTGTTTCTACCTGTATATCTGACAATTCAGCTCCACACGTGTGTATTGAAATGAACAATCTTTACTGGAAAGATCTTTTCTGTTTATGGACATCGGAAATCATCAAAACTTTGCCAGAAAGGGAAAGCTGCTCTAAAGGTCTGAATCTTAATAAGTCCTGATGCAATTACTAACATTGATTACAGTCTTCTATCATAGATTTTATGATGTAAATATATTGTTCAGGTATGGGACCTGTCAACAGATCTCTTGTATATTGTGAATCAATCCCTAAGATCAGATAACAGCAGCCCAGAGCATGTACTGTGAATTAGCAGAACAGAAATTCCAGGGACATTTTTGGAGGTACAGAAAAGTGATGCTTTTACAGAAGGTCAAACATTTCCTGGCGAAAAAAATGTGTTGCAGTTCTTATTTGTAAGGGAAGTGGTGCATATTTTTCCCGAAAAGGAATACCTATAAAAAAGTGGGCATAACATACATATCTGACCTAACATGGAGCAGATGTGAAAAAGTCCATTATGAATTGATTTATGTGGGCCTTGCAATGTGACAACTTAAAGGCAATGTAGAAGAACATAATTCACAGGGAGAAAAGATTATTGAGATTTAAGGAAAACTGGACAAAAACATTAGAAAGTTGCCAGAGGAATATGTTTTAAAACAATGCTGTAGATGGTAGCGGAATAGAGGAGTAAGAAGTGACCTGTTATGTGATTTTTCCCTACACGGAAAATCGCAACTGAAGCTTCCAGTTTAATTGTTTTCACAATGGTAAGAATGATTTTTTCAAAATTGAAAATGACAAAAGACACATAAGGCACAATTAGGCATGCAATTTAAGCTTAGACTTCAGACCTTGACAGACTTGTAACATTAAGGAGCAGATTTATCAAAGGTCGAGGTGAATTTTTGAATGAAACAAATTCGAATTTCGAGCTATTTTTTGTGTACTTCGACTAGGGAATAGTCCAAATTTCATTCGAATTTGAAAAAAATTAAAAAATTCAAATATCGGAATTCATCATGTACTGTCTCTTTAAAAATGCGACTTTGACCATTTGCCATCTAAAACCTGCCGAATTGCTGTTTTAGCCTATGGGGGCCTATTTGGAGTCAATTGGTGGACTTTAGAAAAATCTAAGTTTTGTTTGGGAAAAACTTTGAATCGAATGCGATATTCCTTCGATTCAAACGATTCCAATTAGGCCGAATATGGACCTATTCGATCGAAAACTGACCTATTGACCCAAAGAAAACGTTGACTTAATTTCGGTTGGTCTTTGTGAATTCGAATTTCAAAGTTTTTTCAATTCGAAATTCAACCCTTGATAAATATGCCCCTAGTTGTGCTATAAGGGCTAGGCAATCAAACTGGTATCCCCCGTGTGTTAGGAACTATACAAAGCAGCTACCTAACTTGTCAGAAGATACATGCAATGAAATGTGCTGGTTTGTCAAGCAAATGACAAATGCAAAATGCAAAGAGAAATGCAAATTATGTCAAGATGAATTCTCCCAGCTGCTGTTTGTATCTATTCTATCTATTGTGGTTTTCTCCTAAGAGATTTGTAAAAAAACATTTTTTTGTGTTAAAACCTTGGAAGGGAGGTGTGTCTCAAAAGGCCAAGGTTTACACACTCCCCCATTTAGCTAAAGGTTAGGTTATGGAAGATTGAATCATTATGATCAACTCTCCAGAGTTTGATAGTCATGGTACCTTATAGATATAATATGGGGATATGATCCTTTGTTTTTTCTGTGGTTCAGTAATCGGGGTTATAACTACTAATGCAGAATTGCCCAGGGTAAATATAAGAAATTTAGCTTTATGAGATTAGTAGAAATGGAAAAATATAAAAAAGTTTGTTATAGCAAAGAAAGAATTAAACATACAGTAGAACTCCATTTATGTTTTTCAGGGGACTAGAACAAAATGGTGTAAAATCTGGAAAAATTTGTTATATATTGGTGGGACCACAAAAAATTATGTAAAATATGGGGAAACTTAAAATAAGCGGATGTAAAATTTAGGCTTTTTTAGCTTCTTTGTTAAAGACACTAGATACACCTGCAAATGTGGACGCTCCAAAATCAACATAATGTAGAGTGCATATTGGTACAATTCATGATCATGGTTGCCAAAGTGTTACCCTGCCCACTCTCAACCTATTCAGTAGGGGCAGCAGACTTTGGGCCATTGCATCTTATGACTGAGCACTGTGCAGGACTTGCAGCCATTTTGCATCAAAACACAATCTGGTTAGATGAATAAGACACATTAGTTGCAGATGTAACTCGGAGCATATTTGCAATTACATTGGAATTTTGTGAAGAAATGCTGCAAAAAAGTCCAAAATTGCACTTTGCAGACTGAAGTTGCATTTTTAAATAACCTTTACAATTAATATCATAATAACAGCTGTACTGTTCTATACTGTACATTCCAAAATCCTTCAGTCGCTTACTAGAAACCTGATCTGTTTTACAACAATCAGCAAATGCCTTCTTTGGATAGCTATATACATGTAGTTCAGGGAGATTTTAAATTCATGGCCCCAGGTATGTCTAGAACTGACTATATGCAGCAGTTTTAAGGTGAATGGTCAGTTTAACATTAAATTTCTACCATGACCTACTCTGAGTCAATGCATTTGCTGCATCTGGAGGCAACAGTAACATCAGTTATCTCTGTAAAACTCGCTGTGACTCCTTGCAGCAGTGTTCCATTGTTACCCAGCTGAGTAGCATTGAGTTCAGGCAGCTGGAATTAATCTAATATACAACAGTGAGTGACTGAAGTGCTACTGGACACAAATGTATCCCTGCTCCTCTCCTCAGTGGTGGCACTAGCATGCCCAATCTGTAGTCTATCATGCTGCAGTGCTTGTCTGGGCAAGTGCTAAATACAAAATTACTATTATATACTTTCTTGTCAAAAACTGTAATTTCCCCAGGGATGAAGCCGAAACAAAAGCATGGCCTCCAATTTCCCCGAGCACAGATGAAGGGACATTTTATTTATTTTGCAAAGGCATAACTCCTTCAAACAATTCTGATACAATTCTGTCCTGGGGTGACCAAGTCTTCTAAGTCTTCATTATGAATGAAATGTTTTACAATCCAATGCATACTCATATACAGTATGGTCACTGATAAAAATGACCTGGAATAATCCCTATAAACAATACAATTGTGGCAATTACTTTACAAAACAAAGAGCATTTCATGTGACAAGTTTACAAATATTTGCTTTATCAGTATAATGGCAGTTGGTATATACTGTGTTATGTTATTAGCTACAATTAAAGGATGCAGGTATTTATAAATGGACAATAAAAAGAGAAAGCATAACTTGTTCCATACATATACGTGTTTATACAGTAGCTCATTATAGTTCACTTAGTAGTCCAGCAGAGGCAATGAATACAGCCTATGATTACGTGTCTGTGAGATAAGAAATGCGTAAGGCTGTATCGTAATGTACCCAATAAATTACAAATCATTTTACAAGTCTGGTCTTTGAGTGCCTGCTCTACTACAATACAATGAATACTGCACTTTATACATAGATTAAAGGATACAGAGAAAGAATGTTCTTCCTGTATATGAAATTAATGCAAAGCTGATAATTTTTATGCACAGGATCTATTTTCTCTCTATGAATGTTTCCCACATCATAATGACATTGACAGGTCTGCCACGGAAACCCTAATAATGCTAATAAAAAGAAATTATTGCCAGAAGCACTACTACAGATTTTATCCATAATGGCAAATTATTTCGGGTCTGCAGAGTGTTAAAACAGATGCTCATGTAGACCTTGTTCCCAGCTAGCAAAGCAATGATATATTTCAAGGTCTGATTGATTGATTAATGAAGGTACCTATATGTTATCTCTGCTTGTGTGACAGTGGTCTTCTTGTAAATCTGAGTCTGACGCTTACAGGGACTTCATTATGTAGCTTCCATGACTATCCAAGGGCATTAGCAGGTCAGTGCATTGTATGGTGAGAAGATAAGTTGCCAGGTAGACTAAACATTCCACCATGCAGAGTGGCATCTGCAAATATTGTGCAAATATAAGGCACATAATGTGCTGCTTCAGCTGCCTTTTCATTTACTTCAGCTTGTGAAACAGACAGTTAGGTGTAAAAACTGACCAAACAGTTCTCCATTTACCAAGTCAGAAATCTAACACACAGCCCTTATGAGGATAACATTATATATTAAATGATTCAATAATTAACCTAATACAATGCAGAAATGTGTTTTTTTTTTTTCATTAGAAATGTACAAGCAAACCTAGTACTTTATGCATGTTTAAAGATGTTTCATTTATTATTATTTGTCTTAATTGGGGTGGTTAACCATCATAGATGGTTTAAAATATTTACATGACAAATGTTTCTTTCAAATGGAAGCTAACAATATATAATTAAAGGATAATGCAGAGTATGAACGTTCTTACAGCCGACGTGCTGGTAGCATTACACCCTTGTGTTAATTTAACTAAATGTTACAACTCCCAAACTTCTTCTTTGAGTAGAAAATGTGCTGTGTGTCTCGAACAGTTATGTTTATTCATTACAACCTGCACAATATGACAACAAAGTTCTCGGATATTAGCACTATAACTATATTTTTTCTCAGTAAAGATCAAATTGTATCATTGTGACTGGCTTCGTTGTGAAATTTCATTACATAAAGTACAGCAATGGGTTCTGTTATCCAGGAACCTGTTATCCAGAAAGCTCTGAATTATGCGATGGCCTTCTCCCATAGACTTCATTTTAATCAAATAATTACATTTTTTAAAAATGATTGCCTTTTTCTCTTCTATAATAAAATAGTGCCCAACTAAAGCATAGTTATTCCTTATTGGAGGCAAACAATCCTTTTGGGGTCATTTAATGTTTAAATATTTTAAGTAGACTTAAGGTATGGAGATCCAAATTATGGAAAGATCCCTTATCCAGAAAACCACAGGTCCTGAGCATTCTGGAAAATAGGTCCAATAATTAATAACGTTTTGACCTGCACGTACATTTGCATGTTGTTAAAAAAACAGCATTTACACATTCTGTTTTAATTTTGTTTTGCTTTTTTGCAGATACTAACATTACATTCAGTTTTTGAGCATTTTACACATTGAATTGTTTGGGGTTTTTTTTTGCATTTTGTAGATTTTACACTGCAAGTTGTGCATACTGTAAATATTTAGGGGCCGATTCACTAACTTTGAGTGAAGGATTCGAAGTAAAAAAACTTCGAATTTTTGTGCTCCTCGACTATCGAATTGGCGTAAATTCGCCTGAGTAGAATGATTCGAATAGATCGAGCGTAAAAACGCTGCGACTATTCGCCATTCGATAGTCGAAGTACTGGATCGAGCGCAAAAACGCTGCGACTATTCGAAGTACTGTCTCTTTTAAAAATACTTCGACTGCCTACTTCGCCACCTAAAACCTACCGAATTGCTTTAAAAGCCTATGGGAAAGTCCAGTAGGCTTGTTTTCCAAGTTTTTGATCGAATAAAAAGGCATTCGATCGAAGGAAAATCCTTCGAGCGAATATTCGATCGAGCGCCTATTCGCCTGGCGAATATTAGCCAATTCGACTATTCGCCAGCGCGTAAATTCGCCTGAATTGCCTATTCGATTCTATTCGATTCTATTCCCCAGTCGAATATCGAGGGATTTAACCCCTCGAAATTCGACCCTTGATGAATTTGCCCCTTAAAGTGGTTAGTATAGTAAATCTACTAATGGTTTAAGTGAATGCCACATTTTTCTACGTTTGAGTACAATGGTCATGGGTACTTTGAAGTCCCCTTCCTGGAAGCCCATTTGTTGCCATATATCAATAATAATTTAGCATGCCACATGCCAGTAAACTACCAAACAAATGTAAAAAAAAGAAGACAACACTGAGGGGCACATTTACTAAGCTCGAGTGAAGGATTCGAATGAAAAAAAATTTGAATTTCCAAGTATTTTTTTGGGTACTTCAACCATCAAATAGGCTACTACGACCTTCGACTTCGATTCGAACGATTTGAAATACAAATCGTTCGACTATTCGACCATTCGATAATCGAAGTACAGTCTCTTTAAAAAATACTTAGACTTAATACTTCACCACTTTAAACCTACCGAGGTGCAATGTTAGCCTATGGGGACCTTCCCCAGCACTTTTCTAAGTTTTTTTTTGATCGAATAAAAATCCTTCGATCGTTCGATTAAAATCGTTTGAATCGTTCGATTCGAAGGATTTTATCGTTTGATCGAACGATTTTTATTCGATCGATCGATCAAAGTATTTGCGCTAAAATCCTTCGAATTCGATATACAAATTTGAAGGATTTTACTTCGTTTATTAACCCTCGAAATTCGACCCTTGATAAATGTGCCTCCCCGGGTAGAGATCACAACAGTCCGCCACTCTCCATTAATTTCTATAGCATTTTTAAAGGCATATTTACTTTCACCCATTGATATATACTGGAGAGCGACAGAATTTCACTCTAGCAGACTGTGTTGATCTCTAACTTCACTCTTTGATTAATATGGCGATATATGTTTATGGATAAAAATACAGTTATTTCACATATTATGAGGGATGTACTATTTTAGCGTATCATTTTTCTTTATTTTTCATTTTGAGGGTAAATGTTATGTCAGCAGAATTATTATGATGTTTGAATGTTACTTCTTTACTTTACGAGACCATACATTTTAAAACTATGTAAATAGAAGTTAAACAGCAATACAATACTCAGCCTTTATTGTAAAAGGAATTAGAGAAAAAATTGAGAGGATCTCTTACCTTTGAACTGGAGCAAGACATAGTGCAGTGAAGTGAGCCTCTGACTACTGCTGCACAATGAAAGTTTTCGACACTGCAAACTCTTTATTCTTTAGATTTCCTTTTGGCAATCATACTATTTTATACTATAGTTTAGCATTAGTTTTAAGCCAAAATCTTGGAGTCTTGGTCTTGTTTCCGCAGCAGCATCCCAAGGGCCCTCTTCATTCAACTGCAGTCCCACTGATCTCACAGGCTTAGAAGCAGTATCTTAAGGAACCCAGGCTGGTGAGAAATACCTGACCTAGCGAATGCAAATATTGCCAGATATGTTAAGCTTACATTGCCAAGTTCACGCAACACAAGATTTATGAGATAGTTTGGTCATGTGGACTTTTTATTTTTTTTAAAGAACACCCTATAAACTCTAACTCTAAACAAGTATATATATATATATATATATATATATATATATATATATATATATATATATATATATATATATATATATATATATATAGATAGATAGATAGATAGATACACATATATACATATATATATATTTTTTCACTTAGATAGGACTGGCGCATGGACACTGTACAGGGTGCATCCACTTATGCATATTTTGAGCAAACTTTTTAACTAAAAGTATCTCTTTTTACTTAATGTTACCTTTAAGTTCTGCAAAAATAAGTTTTCCCTGGGGGCTATATATTGGAGTGCTGGGGTTAAGTTGTAAAATATATGTATATTAGAGATGCACCGAATCCACTATTTTGGATTCGGCTGAACCCCTGAATCCTTCGCGAAAGATTTGGCCGAATACCAAATTAGGGGTAGGGGGGGGGAAACGTCCTTGTTTTGAGACAAAAAGTCACACGATTTCCCTCCCCAGTCCCTAATTTGCATATGCTTCTTGTTCGGCCGGGCAGAAGGATATGGCCGAATCCAAATCCTACTGAAAAAGTGAAAACGGCTGAATCCTGGGCGAATTCCAAACCGAATCCTGGATTCAGTACATCCCTAATATATATACTGTATATATATATATATATATATATATATATATATATATATATATATATATATATATATATATATATATATATATATATATATTCAGTAAAGAAGGTCCGCACTCTCAGGACTCAAAAATTAGATAATGTTTTATTAACAAAAGACTAACGTTTCGGCCTCTCCGGCCTTTCTCAAAGTAACAACAGACAATGAAAAATGCATTAAATACCCATGATGGCTGGAAAAATTAATTGGCTGACATGTCATCCTTGTCATCATCACAATGCATCCAATAGCATAACTCAAAATACATCAATACTAAACATTAAGAAATACTAAGAAATACAGATACACATATCACTGTTAAAACACCCCTTGTTAAAGAGAGAGGAGGATACTTAAAAACAAACTTTGTAACAGTTGTAAATCTCACTCGCAACTATTTAAATGTATCAAAATACTAGGAAATACTGGTAATGTTACAAAGTAACAAATATGAGTCTAGGTAGAAGGTCTGATTTTATGCTCTCTCCAAAGCGGTAGATAAAATGCTGTCTATATTCTATTGCAGCGTGATCAAATAGCTATTGTTGCTAAGTACCTCCCCCATAGCAACCTAACCATTAATGTCATTATTGACCAAAAAAATTATGTGTGGTTATATTAACCGGTGCATCACCCCACACGGGGTTACAGAGACATCCCAAGATAGACATATAATATATGTGTGTAAAGAAACATATTTCCCTCAAACTATTTACCCCAAGTGTGTCAGTTGCTACCTGTTCCTATATCATGACATTAAGGTATAGCAGCATAATGTCATACAGTCATGTATATACAGTATAACGAATTTAGCATCAAACAATGCCAAATTAAGCACTATCAGTGTATATAAAATTATCAAAAAAAAAATTTTTACAAAAAAAATGTCAAAAATGATAGTATAAAAAATGAAGAAAAAGAAAGCAACATAAAAGACGTATAAAATTATTATTAAGTGCTTTGAAGGAAATCACCAAGTATATATATATATATATATATATATATATATATATATATATAGAGATATAGAGATATAGAGATATATAGATATAGATAGATAGATAGATAGATACTTTCATGAAAAAACAACAAAAGTTGTGATTTATTTCAACGTTTTGGCTCGACGGCTCAAGTGTTGTAGCAGAAAGTAAATCACAACTTTTGGTTTATGTTTTGTAAAGCTGGGATTTGGCATCTTTAACCATAACCCAGGCAATTGATACTTTTGTGTATTTGTGCACCAGCCTGGATGTGATATATATGTGCTGTGTTTTGCAGTGTAAAGAATGTGCAAACAGTTACCATAAAATATTCCAGGTCATAAAATGCCAGGAGCAAATCTCAATCCAAGACTGGAAACTAAGTCTACTATTTAGTAAAATACAACAAGGTTTGAAAATTATACAGGTGGGTAATATATTTTCTGGAGGAGAGGGATTTTCTGGAGTGTTTCTATAAGTTGGAGCACTAGGTCTCAAAAAATACCTAGTAGGATTGTTTTGTAAATGCATATTTACAAAGTAGCATTCTGTATACATTCAAAAATGTCCCATGGTTTTAAAGCTATTTGTAAATGTAATTCAAAGAAGAAGTAGCAGGAGTCAGTTCTCCTCCAGGTGTGTAAATCTGCTACTAACCAAGAGTGCAGTGAATATAAACTATATACAGGTGCTGCTTTCAATTTTTGAAAATAATTTGAAAATGTTTAATTAATGTATAAAGGTTTTGTACGGTTTTACGAATAATGGCTTTTTTCCGTTATTTGGATCGTCATGCATTTAGTCTACTAGAAAGTCATTAAATAAACCCAATAGGCTGGTTTTGCTTCCAATAAGGATTAATTATATCTTAGTTTGGATCAAGTATAAGCTACTGTTTTATTATTACAGGGAAAAAGGAAATCTTATTAAAAAAATTGCATAATTTGTATAGAATGGAGTCTACGGGAGTAAGGCCATTCCGTAATTCTGAACTTTCTGGATAACGGGTTTCTGGATAACGGATCCCACACCTGTATTGGAATGTTGATTTCATTATGCAAAACAGTTTTTGGGTGGCAATACCCTTTCATAAAAATGTTGGGAGGTCTTCATGGCAAAGACGTCATTCCCACAGAGTGATGAAACACCTAGCACTTAAGCATTTATTCTGTTTAATTTGTAGTAACTGTTTACCACAGTTTGTGGTGCTGGCTAAATAAATAAACGCAACACAACTAAATAATTATAATCCAAAAGGATTATAGAATTTTGTATGACAGGTACCATACCTGTATATTACAAATGTGAATCTGTCAGGACACTTTAGCACTCTTCTGGCAACCATTGGGTCTGCTTCAAAAAATCGATTCTCAGTTTAAAGAAAATTTAGGGGATTATTTATCAAAATATGATTTTTTTCTGATTATTTTATTAAATAAAGTCTGACAAATTTAGAATCCACAATTTGAACTAATTTATTATTTAAAAAGCTCAATTTTAACGAATAAGGGAAAACTCAATAAAATCGACCGAAAATCAAAATCATGAGAATTTTTTCAAAAGCACAAAATAGTCGGATTTTCGGCCTAAATCCAGCGCAGACCACAAAAACTTCCAATTTGGATAGGGACCTCTCCCATTTACTTATATATAACCTCAGCATGTCTGAGATGGCGGATGTTTGGATTCTGACTTTTTGCAGCCTCGGTTATAATAAATCTCGAAAAAATCAAGGTTTTTTCCACTGAAATTCGGATTTTAAAGTAAAAAAAACTTTCATTTTTTTGAGTTTTTGACACTCAAACTTTAATAAATAACCCCCTTAAAGTCAATTATACCGTGTGGCACAAAGTTGGACTGGCACAGCCTTTATGGCCCCTTTCTCTTTTTTGACCTTTACCAGGTTCTGGTTATGCTTTGTATTTTCCCAGCAGTGAGAAAGATAGAAAAGAGTTAGTTTAAATATATAAAAATGTATGGCTAAATTTATTGCCACAGATAAGCAGGAGAATCGAGGGAGGCTTTTCCTTATACAGGGATGGCAAAGAGGAGTTTCTCAGGAAGAATCTATAAAGTTTAAACGAAAGGGCAATAGCTAATAGATTATCTAAAAGAACCTGGACTGTAAACAATAAGGCAGTAGAGAGCATCCATCTGCACACATTCTGTCAGTTCTACCCTTTGCAGACAATGGGGATTGATATAACGGGCGAAATGGCCAGCGCTAGACAAAAATTTGCCAGAAATCTCATCCACAGGGACATCGCCAATTTAATAACAGGAATAGATGACAATTCACTAGAGCAAGAGACCATTGCTAGTGCAGTTTCACACCCTATCACCAGGGGAGTTTTTGCTCAGGCGAATAATCGTTACTCCACAAATCCCTTCACCACCTTAGACCAGACGATCTGATAAGCTGAAGCTACTTCCTCCTCAATCTTATCATCATCATTTATTTATATAGCGCTGTCAAGATACGCAGTGCTTTACTGCAGTTATAGCAAACAGGGAATAAATGGTGGATGACAAACAAGGATTACAGAGTACAATAGGGTTAGAATGACCTAGAGATTACAGTTTACAAACTAAAAGGTTAGGGAACAATTGAGACATTAGGGTTATATAAACACTTTGTCATTTTTGATACAGCAATGATTAATTAAGGTACATCGAATAATCCTCTTTAAACAGATGGGTCTTTAAGGAGCGCTTGAAAGTTTGGAAAGAAGGAGAAGGTCTGACAGCTTGTGGCAGAGAGTTCCAGAGAAAAGCAGAAGCCCAAGAGAAGTCTTGTAGACGAGAATGGGCAGAAGTGACCAGAGGAGAAGTGAGGCGAAGATCAGAAGCAGAGCGTAGGTTTCGTGAAGGAGTGTATTTGGAGATTAGAGATGAAATATAGGGAGGGGTTTCATTATTAAGGGCCTTGAATGTGAGTGTAAGTAATTTGAATTTGATTCTAGAAGAGATTGGGAGCCAGTGAAGGGACATGCATATGGGAGCAGCTGATGTTGAGCGGCGAGCTAGATGAATGAGTCTAGCGGCCGCGTTTAGAACAGATTAGAGTTGTGAAAGGTGACTTGTTGGAATACCTGTGAGGAGTAAGTTGCAGTAATCAAGGCGGGAGATGATAAGAGACTGAATCAGTGTTTTAGTTGATTCTGAACTGAGATATGGTCGTATTCGAGCAATGTTGCGCAGTTGAATACGGCAAGATTTTGCAAGTGTTTGAATGTGTGGTGAAAAAGACAGATGAGAATCTAAGATGACTCCTAGGCAGCGTGCCTGTGTGGTGGAATGAAAGGTGGTGTTGTTTATGGTGAGTGATATCTGAGGGACAGGGGAAGATCTTGGAGGAAATATAATGAGTTCTGTTTTAGAAAGGTTCAGTTTCAGGTGGCGCTGTGACATCCAGGAGGAGACAGCAGAGAGACAGTCTGTGATTTGGGAAAGGACAGAATTAGAAAGATCAATCTTATGTCAGTGACATCATATCCTGTATGTTGGAATCTCATAAAAGTTGTAAAAAATGCTGGCGTTTTTAAATTTTTTAAAGCGGGATTGTCTTCAAAAGGTCTAAATATTTTTGTGTTAATCTTTGTAACCAATTTGAGGGACATGCCACATTTGTTTTAGGGTGGGCTCATGTCTAGGGCATTAGAGGATCTCTTTATTATGCTTCCTTGGACATTTGTAATAATAAGTTGTCACTTCAAGCATTTGCACCAACATCTCTAATATTCAAATTCAAATCCACGTGTAAGAGCACTAACGAAGCGTCGATAGGCAGAATTGAATACTAATGAAAGATCTCTAAGAAAAGCTCGTGCTTATATACAATTAGCCCTAAATGGGTCTTTTTGGAAGCTCTGCATTGATTGTTGTGATATCTCTTTGTATAAAATGTTTCACAGAGACTTCAGTGAACTGGCTTATGGTGGACAGTGTTGTTGGGCAATATTAATCAGAACAATGAATCTCTTAAAGGAATAGTTCAGTGTGAAAATAAAACTGTACAAATAGATAGGCTGTGCAAAACAAAAAATGTTTCTAATATAGTAGTTAGCCAAAAATGTAATATATAAAGGCTGGAGTGAACAGATGTCTAATAAAACAGCCAACTTCCTGCTTTTCAGCTCTATAACTCTGAGTTAGTCAGCGACTTGAAGGGGGGCCACATGGTACATATCTGTTCAGTGAGTTTGTAATTGGTCCTCAACATTCAGCTCAGATTCAAAAGCAACAGATATGACCCATGTGCCCCCCCTCAAGTCTCTGATTGGTTACTGCCTGGTAGCCAGGGTAACCAGACAGTGTAAACCAAGAGAGCTGAAAAGCAGCAAGTAGTGTTCTGACTGACATGTTATACTTCAAATCACTCCAGCCTTTATACATTACATTTTTGGCTAACTAACTATATTAGAAACATTTTTTATTTTGCACAGCCTATCTATTTACCCAGTTTTTATGTTTACACTGAACAATTCCTTTAAACATGGCTCTGCCTGATGGTCTTTTGAGATCAGGTTTTCTGGTGGGACCTTGGTGTCCTAGTTCAACACTGGGTGCGGCCCAGTAGTTTTGAATAAAGCCACTAATTTCTGCTGTTTGACATAAGTCTTACTTCCAAAATGGACAAAAAATACTGACTTGTTCAGCTCTTTAATCTTAGAATGGAGATGCCTATAAAATAGGTGCTGCGCCTATTTGCAGCACCCAAATCATAGTAGAAAGGTAGCAGGAAACAATGCATTTATTTATGATTTGCATACACTTAGCTACATGGGATACATATTAGACTACAGCATGTCCCTATCAGAAGCTCTGGGAATATACAAATGTAGTCATGACTGCTTGTCTGGCATGGCCTTATAGAACAGTAAATAAAATAATCATACTGGATTGCTAAACTACAGACTTTTAGCTTTTAAGCATGATGCTGAAACCATTACTAATTAGCAGATATACAGTGTATTTGAGATGTGTACAGAAATTATTATGCAAGTCTGCCTTTAAGTTTTACGGCTATTATTTGGTTGAAATATGCATTGCATAGCTCTACAGTTTACTCCAGAGCCAATTAATACTTTGTTCTACTGTATATGGCTCTAAGATTATTCATGAAAAAAAAACACCAATAATTTTGATGGGCCAATAGATACATTACGGATGTACTTTAGATTACTTATCAGATCTACTATTAGATAACTAGTACTATTTTTGGGGCATTTGCTTCTTCTTTGTTCCTTTTCTTCTCACAAATGCTTTGGGGATACCAAATTTTAGGCACTGCCCAAGTGATTATAATATATGATCTTATACCCTGTTAGCTAAAAAGTGCCCTGGCCAGGGTTTCTTCTCAGCAAGTACCACGGAGCAATCCACCTCTTTTATTTTTTCATTCTTCAAAATCCCAGAGCCGATGCATGCTCAGTAGAGTGAAAAAGTCAGCTTTTTATTGCTAGATCTATGTTCACTCACCGCAGAAAAAGGATCGCTCTGTGGTGCTGGGTTGGGAGAAACTTTTACACTGTATACTGGACACAACAGAAAAGTGGGGTAATAAGCATTATCGGAGTGGCACTCTGCTAGTGCATTCCCACATGACAATGACACTGGAGGCTTCTGGTAAGGGAACACCGTGCATATTAGGATGTGTGAGGATCCTCTGGCTAAGTGGTTATTTGTATAACTGATATTCTCTAAGTTTGGCTTCCAGTGTTCCAATCTGTACCAAGACGTACTTGTAAAAAGCTGACATAATTAAATCTGTGACTTGGTTCATCACATTATATTGTGAGATGTGTACTTTCTAAAGCAAAGCCCTGTATAGTCACCTATCCTGTGATGGGAGTCTACCAGTTCCGGGTAGCCATGCTATACACACCTATATTAAGTGCCATTACCCTGTATTTTACAGAATGTCCTACTACTTCTCAAGGCACCTCCTTAATTTTCCACTCTGCTGGTCAATCAGGTAAACTGTTCTGTAAGAACTAGTGATGGGCGAATTTATTCGGCAGGTTGCGAATTTGTGGCGAATTTCTGCATTTCGCCGCCGGCGAATACATTTGCGGAATTGCCGTAAAAATTCACCAGGGAAAATATATTTGACGCTGGCGACAATTTCGATGCCGGCGACAATTCTAGGTGCCCATTGACTTTAATGGGCATCACAATATAGCCAGCATCAGAATAGTCAGAATTTCGCAAAATTTTCGCCGTTTTGCGAATTTCGCGGGAAATTCACAAATTTTTCTTCAAAGCGAAATGGGAGAACTTCGCCCATCACTAGTAAGAACCAGTTTCTGAAAGTCTGGAGAGTTATTGAACAAAAATCTTGATAAATTCAAAAAACCATAAACAAGGTGTTTACTTCAAAAAGACTACAATTGTTTCAATAACAACCTGTGCAGCCATGCGGACAGTCAGGCCCGGATTTGTGGGAAGGCCACCTAGGCCCGGGCCTAGGGTGGCAGGATTTTAGGGGGGCGGCATGCTGGCCAACCACACCCACATTGGTTCAAAAACACTGGGGATGCGCAGGAGATACAATCTCCATGAAAATTTGCATGAATAAAGGGTAGGGGACAGGGGGGACAAACAGCAGGGGCGTCCACTATGTAAATCCGCCCCTTCTGATCCTTTAACTCATTAGGGCCATAGACTAATGCATATCAGCAAACTTTCAGCAGAAGCCAATTTTTGTCAAAATGGGTCAAATTTGCCCATCCCTAGATACCAATACTCTTCCTTGTGCAGTTATTGGGAGTAAGGTATGACTATAGTTGGAAAGCATGGAGGCGCACACAAACGAACTCCACATGTAGGGCAGGGTGGGAGCTCTATCCAAACATCCAGGACGTTCCACTCTGGTCACGTGGGTGAAGCAAACACTGAATTTAAGGTGCATACGTTGGATTCAATTTTGGATAGAAATGCTAAGTGAAAAGCTGTATAAAATGTTAATTTATTGAATCTTCATTAACTGGCATTATAAGTCTCTTTTTTTTTCTTCAGGTGAATCATGTTGTGGCCTTGCAACGTTAACGTAGAGGGTTATTTATCAAGGTCCGAATTTATCTCAATATCGGCTGCTACAAACTCTGATCTAAGCCGCTCAGGTTTTTAACGCTTATTTATTATTACATTTTCCCGAAAATGACCTTTGCGGGAAAAGCTCAGATTTTCATGATTTTTTTTGTGAATTTTCCCCGAAAACTCCGAATTTTTCGGAGTTTTCACCCAAAAGCTCAGAAAACATCATGAAATTGCCCGACACAACCAGAAATCAATGGGACTGTTCCCATTGACTTTTATGCAACCTTGACAGATTTGAGATGCCGTGTTTTTATATTCGTGCTTTTTAGCCCTCTGGGTTTAATAAATTAAAAATAAATTGATTATCTTTTTAAAAGCCTATTATAACACAAAAAAACGGATTTCGGCAATTTCGGGTATTCAGAGCTTAGTAAATAACCCCCTATGTAATTCTCATGCGGAATCATGAGCAGAAAGGGATCACACTGCTATACCCAAACTGTGCTTAAAGGAGAACTAAACCCTAAAAATTAATATGGCTACAAATGCCATATTTTATATAATGAACTTATTGTACCAGCCTAAAGTTTCAGCTTCTCATTAGCAGCAATGATCCAGGACATTAAACTTGTCACAGGGGGTCACC
This sequence comes from Xenopus laevis, assembly GCF_017654675.1. Taxonomy (NCBI): domain Eukaryota; kingdom Metazoa; phylum Chordata; class Amphibia; order Anura; family Pipidae; genus Xenopus; species Xenopus laevis. Next base: position 75,336,189 of record NC_054382.1, on the reverse strand, counting down.
ATCTTGCAAAGTGTCTGCGACACTCACATGCTCAGTGAGCTGGTGAGAAGCTAAACTTAGGGGTCATTGTAAATGATCAAGCAGTTGGTCTGTAATATAAGCTGATGCTATAAGGCTGATTATTAAATTCTGATTCTAGTTGCACTGGTTTCTGTGCTGCCATGTAGTAATTATCTGTATTAATTACTTATATTGTGTCATTTCTATTCTATGTGTACTGTATATTTTAAATTGGTCCCTAAGCTCAGTAAGTGACAGTAGCACAGAGCATGTGCAGTGAATCAGCAGTACTGCGGCATCTTTTGGAGCACAGATCTTTACTTTAAAGGGCAATGCAAGATTTTTGTGCAATTTTTACACCAAGCTACCTTTAATCATTCTCTTTGCTTAGCTTACATCAGGCTCCTATACCAAAGTTTTTATCTGTTGGTCTTTCTTGTTTTTCCTTTTGATTGTAGATCAGTAAAAAGTTTTTACATTTCATATATCTTTATTAGTCCAACATTAATATCTATATATGTGGTAAAATTGTATAAACATCTAATTAAAACATATCTATAAGGTTCTAGCTAATTTGCAAGAAACTTTCCAAACCATCCACCTTCACTATCTAATTACTCGTAATTATGGTGCTTTAAGTCTCCACAGTCCAGGGAGCTCCAAATTCACTTTGTGTAACATTTAACTATTTTATTTTAAAGTAGGACATTCCTGAGGAGACGATTTGTCAGTTGACATGTTGTAGAGAACAGTCCATAGGTATTCATTAAATTTTGATATTAGGAGAGGGCTGTCAATTTGTCCCTAGGAAATTTAGAACGTTAAAAAATATCTTGTCCCCAAGTATGATTCATTCTGAAGAAAAAAACCAGCATGGCTCACTTACAAAGGCTTAAATGTGGCACTACATAGTGCATCACTTGCCAATATGTAGTAGTGGGGAACACTTTTCTATCACTCACCACAAAAGAAACACACAGAATTAGTAGGCAATATATTAACTGTAATACACGTAATGTAATATCTAGTTTCTGGTCTGGAGCAAACAGGCAGAACTTTAAAAGAAAGAGCCCGTGAGCACATAAATAATATAAAGAACAAAAAAAAACTAATGTGGCTAAACATTTTCAGTTCTGTTTTGAAAATAAACTTCAATATTTTTCCATCAGAGGTATTGAAAAAGTTTTTTCTGAATCAGAGAGGGGGAGAGATCACCAAAAAACTTCTACATTTAGGTGGATTTTGACATTAGGTACTAGATTTCCTGGGGCATAAATAAAGAACATTATGTGACGTGTTATTTCTAATGAATCTGTTCACTGTTGCCTTAGAGACATGCGCAGTTGATATCTATAGAGTAATGAAATAGAACACTATATTGTGTATAACACACTGCGCATTGCTCTATGTACAACAAATATTTAAATTTCTCCCTAAAAAAGTGTATATTGTACACTCTAAACTTCGTCTAAAATGTGTTTATCATTATGATTCTTGCTATCCATGTGTGTGTGTATATATATATATATATATATATATATATATATAATTGATATATTGTTTTATTATTATATTGTGTTATTTTGTATAAAGTTTTTTGTTTTGATTTGACTTCTATGAGAATCCCAAGATGGCGGTTAACCAACCCTTTAATAGTGGGTCTAACTAGAGTGAAGTCACACTGAAGGTCTCCAATGATTATGTGCTTTAATGCACCACATGTGTAACTCTAGTATTCACAAAGCCAATTGGTCCTCTCTGGTTTTAAATATGTTGTGGGAAGAATAATATGTAGCCTATGATTAAGTATCCTGTTGATACGAAACGCGTTAGGTTGTGTCATAGTGTTCTCCAATAAATAAATGTATACTTTTTAATTGAAAAGTCTGTTTGGAAGCCTGGTTCCTAGAAGTGCCTGCTCAATTTCTACAAACGGTTATCCGCTCCCCAAGCTGGTGAGTGTTTTTCACTTTGAGACATGAGAATACTCTATTACATCTAGCTTTTGGTGTTTATGAGCCTAATTTGATACCATAAACAATGTCAATTGTTCCCCATTACTTTAAGGGAAGGGCACACAGAGTGTAGGCTCAGCTTCTCTCAGCAGTGCACCATCTCCGCTGATTTGAATAATAAGCCCACAAAATGCAGTCATTATCTGGCCAACCTCTGCTGCACTGCATGACTTCATGTAAGCGGAAGTGGCTTAGATGAATGCAGATGGGGCACGGAGTGTATCTGTTTCTCTCAACCTGCAAAAATGACTCCCCTTGCCTTTAGGGCAATTGTACAGAAGAAATGACACCTGAAAATGACCTTCCATGCGGCTCATTGAAATTGTCAAGGATGTGTGAAGTAATAGTTTTTTCAGGAATACCCATGGTGATTTCAATTTGTCATAATTGAAATGCATGCACATGTGTGACAAAACACCCTGTGTGGCATTGCCCTTAGAGTATAAGCCCTTGCATACATGCAAATCCTAGGATTTAATTTTGTAACCCTTAAAAGGATGTAACATACTGGTGCTATATGAATAAATAATTGTGATGTTGAGTACCTGGAAGGAGCATGCAATTGTTTTCCCAAGTAAAAGTTTAATTTCAATATATACTTATCTTTTGTATCTATACAAAGTTTCTTGGGTGCCACAGTTCCTCTCTATGAAGGTGAAGATTTTGTGACAGCAAGATCTTTTATTGATCTCAGTGTGACAAGGTAAGGCTTTCACATTTACATTTTCATCACCACCAAACCTGGATTTTCTTTACTGTTCCCCTCCCAGGCCTAATGATCAGAAATTGGGTTAATGTAGGATTAGCTGTCCTAAAATATTTAATTGTGCAGATTACATTATCTGCACATTTATCTCTAACCCACCCTGTTGTGATTTTCAAAGATTCACTATTTAATTTCTTTGTCTTTTTCCCCAATTTTATGTCATGTCTGTAATATATGGTGTAACACTGGAGACCATCACTGGTCATGTCACTAGTGGGAGGCTTTGTACTTCTACATCCCGAATAAGGAACGCTATAAAGATGACACAAATGGCCCTACCAAATGAAACTGTATAAAAGAGGAAACAATGCAGGGGCCAGTTAATCTCTGTAGTGATACCTTTGTAATAAGTGTAAAGTGTAGTAAGTATGAGCAGGGGCATACCCTGAAACGTTGCAATATAATAAAAAAAAAACAAGTAGGGGTGATTGCCCTACATGTTGGGGTGTTAGCCCACTTGTCCTACACTGTGCTGGTTTCCTTTTTTATATTGTTCACAAACAGTTTCTGAGATCATTTGAGTCAACGGGTTACGGGTCTCTGCCACTTTGACCATCAGTGGTCTAAAACATGTCATACCTGAAAAGCACAGAAAGTGTAAGTCAAATAGAGAGACTCTATTTTGAACTTTACGTTTACATAAATATTTTTTTGGGGGGTTAGAACACCTTTAACTGGGTAACTGTAATGGGTAATACCTTTATAAATATTACTAAATAAGCCTCCGAGGTCAGTTTAGTTATGGCTTGGTATCTAAAAAAAAATTTTTTAGTAACTTTCAAATAAACTGGTTCAAATCCTTATGTCTAGAGCAGGGCTGTCCAACTGGTGGCCCACAACCCCCCCTTATGTGGCCCTCCGCATCAAAGACTGCCTGCTGTGTCTGTTTACCATTTGTAAACTTTAAAGGGGATCACTACAGAGATTAACTGGCCCCTGCATTGTTTAAACCTCAAATTCAAACTAATCCTCTGTATTCTTTACACATGTAATTCCCCTGCATTGTTCACACTTGTGACACCGCTATTGTTTGTATCCTAAAGGCCTGTACTGTTCACCGGAGACCCAGACTGAAACTGCCCACATTGTTCACCTGTTCACACTTTATACAAAATGCTAATAGGGCACCAGCACTGTGTCAGTGTATGTAGTAGATATTAGACTGGTCCTGATTCCTGTCTCCTGCTCTGTTCTGCCTTCCCTATGCTCCCTGTGTGTGTCATACTCTGCTTGCTCTTTGTACCCAGTGTTTGCCATACTCTACATGACCTATGATCCCTATGGAACATAAGCCTGGTCTTTGTTCAAGGGGTTTGTTAGCATTTGAAAATTATTGTTAGTGGCCCCTAAGGTATTTATTCATATGTTGGAGGTACTGTATTATACACAGGGGAGGAGGAGGCATATGGATTTAAGGGTATGTCTTAATATGACAACTGTTTTCAGTGGCATCCCTGCCAGAGCCGGCCAAGGTCGTTCGGCACCCTAGGCAAGAGCTTCAATCAGACCTGCATTACCATTTACCTCCTTACCATGATGGTTTTTAAATAAAGAAAGCAAGAAAATGTACAACACTTTATCATTTATGTTACTGCTACCTGTACCAGCAAGCCCAGCAGCCATCCATAATACAGCCCCCCCCCCTGTACCAGCAACCATCCATTATACTGCCCCCCACACACCTGTACCAGCAAGCTCTGCAGCCATCCATCATACAGCCCTCCAGCAGCCATAATATTACCCCCAATCTTCACCTGTGTCAGCAGCAGCCAAAAATAAATCTGATCACATCATATTGCCCCCAAGTATTTATGTACCTGTGCCAGTGCCCAGCAGCAACAGCAAACATATGGGCCCAAATCTGTACTGGCTGTGCCAGCAGGAAGCTGCACACTTTCACAGTAATAGAAAGAAAGAATGTCTTCAGTTCAGTGCAACTGTGCAAGGCTGAGAGCAGCAAGCGCGAGCCACACCAAGCAGGCCGCCAGCTCTCTGCCAACCAACCGCATCAGTGACGTTATTGACACAAATACGCACGTCGCACTGCACTGCCGCACCTCACAGAAGGAGCTATTACTTGCTGGCAAGAGGGAGAATGTGAAGGAGGGGGATTCCACCCCTGCAGCCCTGATCGCTGCAGTAAGCACCAACCATCTATTTTTTTGGTGTGCTATTAATGTGGACATGGTCTTGCGGTAACATGGGTGTGGTCTAAAACAGGGAGTGGCCAACACTGGCTTCCATTATCGGCCATCCACTATGTGGATTAGAAAAATTCTGGCCCTCTGTACCATATAAATTGCACAGCACTGGTCTAGAGAACTACCAGGAGACCCACTGGTAGTAACAATACACAAACTTAATTTGTCCTCTCACTAACCACATGCTATAGTTGCTAAGTTTGAACCAGATTTTAGAACAATATACTGTATATACTGTATATACTGTATGAATGGGCATACATAAAAAAAACTAATCTGTTAACGTAATATGACATGATAGGTCATTAAAAATTACTCATGTTATCCTGTATCCCAACCTACAGATATATGAATACTTAACACAGGTGCTTGAAATGGTATAAATTTTATTGCCAGCATGACAAATAACAAACAAGCCGAGTACAAAAATATACAACTGCCCAAGACACCATGGGGAAAGCATATAATCTTGCAGTAAAACAGTATATTAAAAGATTAATAAAGCACTAGTATAATAATGGCACAGACATACATTATTAACAGACAATGCATGACCTGGGCAGACAGTAACTGGTGCACATGCATATGATGTCACTGGTTTGGAAGACCAGGTTACTAAGCAGCCCATATAAACAGTGAGGAGGGATATTTGGGACAACTGTCTGTATAAGAATTCAGAAACGCTGTACTCTGTCTTAATACTGTCAGCCTAAATTATTATTATGATGTTTAAGGGTTTTAATTATCCTGGAACCCCATCGGGCATTGCATCTGGCACAGTGAGTATAATATTCTGTTAGTTATTTAATATAGAGTCTTTGCACAAGATAATGCAGTTACTCTAAATACATTTGAGATTCAAACTTGCATTGTAAAACTGATATCTAAAATTTACATTTATCATAAAAGAGTATTTTAAAACCATACTGGATCAACATATAGAAAAGATACAGCAGGTTTATGCCAGAATACACATTAGACACCTCTAAACATAATATATTTAACAAATTCCATTTTGAAGGGTCTAGAAAAAAACATTAAAGCCTTGTGCTGTTAAAAGCATATTTCATACATTTAACATAAAAGATTAAAACTTAAAAGCAACCTCCCTTCCTTTTTTCAGACAAATGCTAAAAATATAGAAACTATTCAAGCCCTTTAACCACTAAATTCCTCCTGAAGAACTGCTACTAAATGTATTTTGAGAAAAACTGTAAGACACAGATGATGAGCCAGAAGAAGCATCAAAACTCCCCCTTCGTGATCCACTTCGAGAACCAGATCGAGATCCTGAACGTGATCCTGGCGCAGAGGACATATTATATGGGCTGCTAATGCCTTTAGAAGAAACTGAAGCTGCTTCCAACATCCGCAAGCTTGATTTGTCTTCAACCATAGATCTATCCATTGCTTCTTTGTATGATATTTTAAGTTTAGTCTTAGGACAGGTTAAAATCTTAGGATAGCTGCTCACATCTCGAAGTTTCTGTGCTGCTCGGCCATCAATCATACCTTTTCTGATGGCTTCCTCTGTGGTCAGCCTTCCTTGTGTATCTGGATCAACTAGACCTCCTGTTATGTACTGAAACTCAAGGAAGCGTTGCCCAGCTTCATAAGGCAGCCAGTTTACCTTCATTGCTTCAGCTGCAGATAATTTTGACTGGCCTCTGATTCCATCAAATCCAAAGTAAGCTTTCTGAGCTTGTTTTAATCTTGATGACATATCATGATCTATTATGCCTTGTGTGACAGCATCCTGAAGGGATAATCTCTGGCCTGTGACAGGGTTAATAATTCCTCCTGTACATACTTGCGATTCTAGTAAACGCTGTCCAGTAATTGTGTCAACAATGCCACGATTAATACCCTCCGAAATAGAGATTTTTTCAATATTTTCTGTATCAAATATGGCTGCAATGGGGCTTGTCTCCTCTAATGTATCTGAATATGAGCCACTTTTTGACCATGAACTGGTACGAAGCCTTGGAGAAGATAGTGAATCCTGTCTTGTAGAAACTAACACATCATCACTCAGATTTATATTGGAGATCATATCTGCAAATTGAGTAAGGCTTAGGGAACCAGCACGATATTGTTCAAGTTGAGATTTGTTGATCAAGCCAATTTCTATTGCTTCTTGAACATCATACTGGTTTCCTGATTTTCGATCAACAAGGACAATTCTTGTTGAGCCATCTGATCCTGTAATGGTTATTTCCTCCCATTCACATTCCTGTCCAGAAAGTTCAATGTAGGTATTGTAATCAATGAGACCTTTTTTGTAAGCTTCTTGCACAGTCATTTCTCTGTTAGTATCTGGATCTACTATCACAACTCTGCGTTTTCTCAAGGTATTCTTTTGGGATGTTTGAACTGCCTTCTTCTTCTCTTTCAGAGGCAGCAAACAAAGATGTGTTTTTTCATCCACAATGCACCTATCTTTTAGTTGAAGGTATGTCAAATTTTCTTCTGTATTGGGATCAAAAAAGCCCTTGGTATCATCATCTGGATTTGAAAGAATGCCATTCATCTCTAGGTTGAAAAAACCACGTTTATATGCAGCATCAACTGGCAAACGGTGGCTTTCTTTGGGATCAATAATTCCACCTGTAGCAATTTGAGCTTCCAACAAGCGAATGCCATGGCCTTTCTCAATTAGTTCTTTCTTCATCGCCTGAAACAAAGATATGATATTGCCTGTTTCTGGATCTTTGTACCCAGTGACTGCTCTTTCAGCAGATAATAATTTATCCTTGAATTCATTTGCAACAAGCCCTCTCCTGTATGCTTCTTCCACTGGAAGTCTCAGATTATTTACAGGATCCACAATGAACCCAGTTGCTGCTTGGGCTTCTAGAAGTTCAAGTGTTGTCCCACGTCTTAGCAAGCCTTTGTTCATTGCATCATAGAATGTTAGTATTTCTTTTGTGGCTTCATTGTAAATGCCAGCAATACAACTGGACCCCTGCAGGAAGTCTTTAATGCGCTCACTAACTTCCTCCACAGTTATCTGTCCAGACTCCAGTTGAATCACTGTATCAGGACGTATAATTCCAGATTTAACCAATTCATCCATTGGAACCGGGTGTCGAATACCCTGGAATGACAGACTTTTCTTCATTACAGGTATCAATAAAAATCCTGTATGAGGTTCAACTCTGCATTTCTTTTTAAGCTGTACATAACTGATATTCTTCTTAGTGACTGGATCAATAAAATTCTTTGCGTCATCACTGGGATCATTTAAGATTTTATACAGATTTTGATCAATCAGGCCACGAGAGAGTGCAACATCCAATGGTATGTAGATACTGATTACTGGATCTACAATGCCTCCTGCAGCTACCTGTGCTTCTAGAAGTCGAATACCATCATTCTGCGAAATTAAGTTTTTCTTAATGGCTTCCCCAACACCAACAATTTTTCCTGAGTATGGATCTTTAAAGCCAGTTAAAGCTTTTTCGGCAGTATAAATTGCCTCTTTATCAGAGTACTCTATAAGATCTCTAGCCAGGGCATGATCTGCAGTTAGCTTTTCATTTCTTTCAATATCAATTATTCCTCCTGTAGCTGCTTGAGCCTGGAGAAGCATCACTGTGCTTTCTGGTGAAATTAGTTTTTTTCGTTTAGCTTCCACCAGGGAATACTTTTCTTTGGGTGTAACAGATACTCCAGCTATTGCCCCAGCACCTTTCAAATAGGGCTCTACCTCTGCAGCAACCTCTTCAAGGGATTTTTGTCCCTTTATTAATTTTTCAAATGTCACTTTAGTTATTATTTGACAGTCAAGCAGCTGATGTGCTGTAACTTTTTTACGTAGCCCATCAAATAAAAATTTAGAAGGATCAAATGACATATCCTCATCTGTCTGAGTTTGCTTAACTGACCCAAGTGGACGTTTCCTAAGATTTTCCAATTCACTTTCTAGAGCTAGTCGTTGTGATTTCATTTCTGATTGACATGTCCTGTTGGCATCATCTAATTTACGCTTGTACCTTTCTTCAATGGACCTTATCTCTGCCTGTAGCCTCTCAATATCACTTTTTAGTCCAAGCTTGTCTCTTTCACATCGCTCAAGATCAATTGCGATTCTCTTCACATCGTCTTCTTTGCGAGTAAACTGACTCTTCCACTGGTTAAACTCATTTCGGATTTGGTTCTTTTCTTCCTCTAGACGCTGCTTATTTCGACTTTCAGAATCTAATGATGCCTTGGCTCGGTTAAGTTCATCTTCTAGCCTCTGTAGTCTTCCTTTATCTTGTTCAAGAAGCTTTATTTTCACGAGAAGGCTTTCCTTTTCTTGCACAATTTCAGACCACTTGCTACTGGATTCATGTATCTTACTGGATGCCTAGATAAGAGAAAAAAGTTTGAAGAATATGAATTTTGCCATTTATTAACATGAATACATTACATTGTGTTATGAAAGCTACAAGGTTTGTTTGCCGTTAGTTTAATGATCCGTAACAAAGTCTTGCTATTTCAGATTCAGAACATATAAAGCTACTGCAATACCTAGAGTTAGATTTACCAAAGCCCAAAAACATTATATGGACTTTATTCAGTGTAAAATTACAGTCAAGTGCATACACAATGGAATGTTTCATGCATATTGAAAACATCCAGACAAGGTCTGATAATGTACATATGTCTATTGAAATTATTTTTCTGTTTTAGGCTTTGGGAATATACTTACTGCAGTGTTAAAATATGTGTAAACAAATTTATTAGGGGAGACTGACAAACATAACTGATTAAAAGATCATTGTGGATTTTCTGACAGTGTATTACAAACACACATAACACTTAGGGGCACATTTACTAAGATCAAGTGAAGGATTAGAATAAAAAATACTTCGAATTTCGAAGTTTTTTTTGGCTACTTCGACCATCGACTACGAATCGAACGATTTGAACTAAAAATCGTTTGACTATTCGGCCATTCCATAGTCGAAGTACTGTCTCTTTAAAAAAAACTTCGACCACCTACTTCGCCACCTAAAACCTACTGAGCACCAATGTTAGCTTATGGGGAAGGTCCTCATAGGCTTTCTAGGCAATTTGGGATCAAAGGAAAATCGGTGGATCGATAGATTAAAATATTTAGAATCGTTCGATTTGAAAGATTTAATTGTTCGATCGAACGATTTTTCCTACGATCGTTCGAACGAACGAATTGCGGTAAATCCTTCGACTTCTAATTAACCCTCGATATTCGACTAATAGTAAATGTGCCCCTAATGAAATATAAGCATTATAAATTAATCACACTATTATTTAACTTCTATTTATGATAACCTTTAACTATAATCTTTATAATAAGTTTATATTTCTATGTTTTATCACTTTTATCACTATCAGACAAATTGCTGGATAACTTTAACTATTTAAAAATCTTGTACTATGTAATAAGGCATCGAGACATAATACAGATATATATTATCTAGAATACTTAAAATCTGGTAATATCTGAATAAGGGATTATTTCATAATAAGCAGTACCATGATTTAAGGCTTCTAAAGGACATGCCAAAATAAAATCAAACCAGTAGGATTATTCTGGGAATATCTGAATAAGGGATCCTTTCATAATAAGCAGTACCGTGGTTTAAGGCTTAAGGCTTCTAAAGGACATGCCAAAATAAAATCAAACCAGTAAAATCAAGTAAAAGGCACTGCCTCATTATTACAGTAAAAGAGTTTGTTTAAATAGGAAACTATGGAAATTGAACTTCTGTATTCTAGAATTGGTTTACAGATTATGGCTTCCACATCTGTAATAACTATGGCTAATATCTTAATATATTTGCTGATGTCTGCAAACTGCTGCAATTTCATCTGGTGGTAAACCTCTTTTTGGATAATCAAAATAAATGTTGTTTTAAAAGTAATTGTGATTAACATTAATATTGACCCTTCCTTATATGTAACTGCATCGCAGGAATATTGAACGATACGGACTCTAGTGTTTAGTTTTACAAATAAATGTATGTGTACTCATAAAAACACAATGGGCAACAAAAAGAGCATTTTAGACAAGTGCTTCTCGAAGGATAAACTATTTTCTTTTTTGAAACCTAGATGTTGTAAAATCAATGCATCATAATTTTCTCTAGCAGTAAATAGATAAATAAATATGCAGTACATCTCTAAATTTTACAAAACATTAATTAAGAGCGTTTGTATTTGAATACCTCTAGTGCTTGCTTTTGGAATTTTTCAATTTCCTGTCTCAAATTTTGTCTCTCTTTCTGTGACTCATTTATCAGGCTCTGTAGCTCCAATAAGCGTTTGTTGCTTGTTTGCAGCTGGTTCTTTAATTCTATAATAGTTGCGGTTTTTTCACCATCCACCTCATCTTTACTTTTCTTCACCTCATCGTGTTCCAGTCTTATGTATCTCAGCTCTTCTTCTAACCTTAAGTGTTCTTTTGTCAGATTTTCCGTTATAGACTGAAGCCTTTCTATTTCTATTTTACACTCATTTAGGCTTTTGTTTCTCTCTTCAATTGTCTTTTGCAAATGCTCATTACGCCCATGAGCCTGCCTTAAGTTTTCTTGTTCTACTTGTAGCTGCCGACGTAGATTTTCCACCTCAGCTACCAATTTGCTCAGCTCATCAATGTTTCTCTGTTTGTCCCTAAGTTGACTATCTAAAGATTCCCTCTGCTGTCTCAGATCATCTTCAGTTTGCTTTTTAACAACGGTAATTTGTTCTATTTGCTGTGTTATGTGTGTGATCTTTTTTAATTGTTCACTGCAAGTTCTTCGCAGGCTTTCCAGCTCATCTTCTAATTTCTTATTAGTTGTATGTTCATCTGTTGCAATTCTCTTTTGTCTGCTTATCTCCTCTTCAAGCTTGAGTTTCAGTGTTTGCAATTCTTTCAAGTTGGCTTGAAGTTTGAAAATTTCACTTTGTTTATCTTGATCTTTTAGAGATAATTTTTCATAATCTGCTTTAAGTCTTGTTAAATCTTGCTCCTGAATTTTTAGTTTGCTTATGGTCTCTGTGGCACTGCTGTTGACTTTTTGCAGATCAAATTGTGTTCTTTGCAATTTGACATTGTCATCTTCCACTTTTTTTCTTTGCTCAGTTTCAACTTCTATGATCTTTTTTAGTCTCTCAATTTCCTTGTTACGATCCTGAATAGTTTTGGCAGCATCCTCTAGTGATTTTTTGTACTTTTGCTCTTGTTCATTTTTAAGATCATTGATTTGTCGGAGCTCAATCTCCAGCTGTTGTTTTTTCTGAGACATCTCAGATGTGTAGGATTTCTGCTGGTGGACATCATCTTCTGTTTTCCTCAGATTATTTGTCATTTGTGATATAGTGGTTTTCAGTCTATCGATCTCTGCCAGATAATCTCTTTTTTCTCTTGCTAAATTGTCAATCTGTTTTCTAAAGTCACTGATATTGTCTTCTTTTTGAACAGTTATTTCATGGATTGTGGTTTTTGTGATGTTAATTTCTGTCTCATACTTGTTTTTCAAATTTATAAGCTGTTCATCATAATTGTTCCTTACCTTAGCAAGTTCATTTTCATATTGCCTCTGTCGTGCAGTCTCCTCTTGTAGTTGGTACTTCAACGTTTCAACCTCGCTATTTCTCTCTTGAATTGTCCTAGCAGCTTCCTCTAGAGATATCTTATATCTTGTAGTATCTTCTGAGTGGATATTAATTAACTTTTGTAACTCAGTTTCTAAATGCTGCCTTCTCTGGGATAGTTCAGAACCAGAAGCTTTGTGCTGGAAGGCCTCTTCTTCTGCTTTGCAACGTTGCACATTTATTTGAACTATAGTATCATTTAGTCTTGTAATTTCTGCAGTCAGGTCTCTATTTTCCCGAGCAAGTTTCTCAAGATGAGATTTAAGATTATATGTGTCTTCTTCCTTCTGTGTAGATATCTGCTGAATTGTTGTCTTCGTAATGGTTATTTCTGATTCATACTTGGTCCTCAAACTACTGATCTCGTCATTATACTGCTTCCTTACCTTTGATAGCTCATTCTCATACTCCCGCTTCCTCTGGCCCTCATCCTGAAGAAGAATCTTCAACCTCTCTATTTCGTACTCCTTCTCCTTGAAGTTCTTTTCAGTCTCTAGCTTCAGTCTGTTAAGAGCATCTAGGTCATTTTGTTTTTTCTTCTGCATTTGGTCAAATTCATTTTTCTGCTGGTCACACCTGTCTTCCAGTGCCTTTCTCCTTCTTTTTTCATCATCAATTTCATAAGTTAATCGAGTTATTTTGTCATTAAGCTCAGATATCTGGCTGTAGTATTTTTCTAAATTCTGCTTGGCAGAATTGCCATCCATTTCTGCTTTCCTCTTTATATCCTCTAGCAAGAGGATTCTGGACTTATAGTCATTACATTCGATTTGATACTTTTGAAGATTTTGATCAAGAAATTTATTTTTCTGGGAATTGTCTGAATTTGCATCTCTTGCAAGTCGCAACTCCTCTTCTAGAAGTTCAATTCTAGTATTTTTCATCTGAAAAAACAAATAAAAATACTTAACACCACTGTAAGACAATTTATGAGTGCAGATCTAGTAAATAATTACTTCCTTCCTGTTCCATTGACAGGAGTCAATAAGTAAGTACAATAAGGGGCAGATTTATCAAAAAATCTAATGTGATTCTTTTCAACAATTCAAATTATTTTGCACCCAAACTCACACATTCAAGTTATTTTTTCAAAAACTCAAATGTCTGTGTTAATAAACAAAAAAAAACCTTGAAAATTCTAATGTAAAAAATTGCCATTTAAAAGCTATTGAGGCCATGAAGAAGTTAATGGGAGTTGTACTAGGCAAAGTTCAAGTTTTTGTGGTTGATTTGAGTTTCTTTTATCCGAAAACTCAATCGATTCGAGTTTTTTGGGAAATGAATTCAATCAGTAGAGTTTTTCCCCATCGTTTTTCATTATTTGACATTCTGATTTTTATATAAATAAGCAAACATCCGAGGTAGAAAAACCCACACAACTCACAAATTTGATTCTTGATAAATATAACCCCTAAATGATTTCTAATATAAACCAACAAGATAAACTAAATTATGACCTTTTGATAGGGTCATAATGATACATTATGATGCATTGTGATACCTTTAAATCTTCCAAGCTCTTTGATGTTTCATGCAGAAGTCTATAGTAATCATTTCCCCTGGTAAGAAGCTCAATGTAACGGGTTTGAATCTCAGCAGACTAAAAACAAATGGAATAAAATTACAGGGTGTTTATAGGATATCATATATAATTAAAATATGTCTTATGTAGCAAAAGGGAATTCAGATGCCTATTTTAAATCCTTGTATTTTAAGCACATTATTACATCAATATCTATATAAATGTATTTCGTATTATTCATTTATTATACATCCTGGTTTCTACAGGAAGTTTCAGGTTTAACATGTATTTGAAAAGGTAGTTCATAACCAGACAAAAGTTGCATAAGCTATTTGCCTACAGAGACTGGCTCATTTATAAATACTGGGCAAATTTGCTCCTGGGCAGTAACTCATGGCAAACAATCAGGTTATTGCTTTCAGTGTTCACCCTGCAGTGGACTGAAAAAAGCTAATCACTGGTTGGTTGCTATGGGTTACTGACAATGTGCAAATTTGCCCAGTGTTTATAAATGAACCCCACTAGAGATGTCGCGAACTGTTCGCCGGCGAACTTGTTCGCGCGAACATCGGGTGTTCGCGCTCGCCGGAAGTTCGCGAACGTCGCGCGACGTTCGCCATTTTGGGTTCGCCATTGTTGGCGCTTTTTTTTGCCCTCTCACCCCAGACCAGCAGGTACATGGCAGCCAATCAGGAAGCTCTCCCCTGGACCACTCCCCTTCCCTATAAAAACCGAAGCCCTGCAGCGTTTTTTCACTCTGCCTGTGTGTGCTGAAGAGATAGTGTAGGGAGAGAGCTGCTGCCTGTTAGTGATTTCAGGGACAGTTGAAAGTTTGCTGGCTAGTAATCGTTTTGATACTGCTCTGTTATTGGAGGGACAGAAGTCTGCAGGGGTTTGAGGGACATTTAAGCTTAGGTAGCTTTGCTGGCTAGTAATCTACCTTCTACTGCAGTGCTCTGTATGTAGCTGCAGTGGGCAGCTGTCCTGCTTCTGATCTCATCTGCTGACTGCTGCAATAACAGTAGTCCTTGTAAGGACTGCTTTTATTTATTTTTTTGTTGTTTTACTACTACTACTACTACTACTACTATAAGAGCCCAGTGCTATTAGTCTAGCAGTGTTGGGGAGTGGGACTGGTGTGCTAATCTGCTGCTCCTAGTAGTTCAGCAGCACCAACTTTAATTTTTTTTTTTAATATTCATTTTTTTTTTATTTTACTTTTTTTTATTTTACTACCGCTGTAGTAGTGTATAAGTTGACCTTTTAGGCATTATTTGCCCTGTAGGCATTATTTGCACACTGTTTTCTTCAACCCGCCATCGAGCTGTGTGACCTTGTTCACATTCTGTCTAAATATCCATAATATTACCGTCTCCAGAAAAAACACCGGAGTCACTTTTTTCAAGCAGCCATAATATATTTTACGTAATCCGTATCCACCGCTGTAGTAGTGTATACGTTGGCCTTGTAGGCATTATTTGCACACTGTTTTCTTCAACCCGCCATCGAGCTGTGTGACCTTGTTCCCATTCTGTCTAAATATCCATAATATTACCGTCTCCAGAAAAAACACCGGAGTCACTTTTTTCAAGCAGCATTCATATATTTTACGTAATCCGTATCCACCGCTGTAGTAGTGTATACGTTGGCCTTGTAGGCATTATTTGCACACTGTTTTCTTCAACCCGCCATCGAGCTGTGTGACCTTGTTCCCATTCTGTCTAAATATCCATAATATTACCGTCTCCAGAAAAAACACCGGAGTCACTTTTTTCAAGCAGCATTCATATATTTTACGTAATCCGTATCCACCGCTGTAGTAGTGTATACGTTGGCCTTGTAGGCATTATTTGCACACTGTTTTCTTCAACCCGCCATCGAGCTGTGTGACCTTGTTCCCATTCTTTCTAAATATCCATAATATTACCGTCTCCAGAAAAAACACCGGAGTCACTTTTTTCAAGCAGCATTCATATATTTTACGTAATCCGTATCCACCGCTGTAGTAGTGTATACGTTGGCCTTGTAGGCATTATTTGCACAGTGTTTTCTTCAACCCGCCATCGAGCTGTGTGAGCTTGTTCACATTTTGTCTAAATATTGATAATATTATCGTCTCTAGAAAAACCACTTGAGTTACTTTTTTTCAAGCAGCATTCATATATTTTACGTAATCCGTATCCACCGCTGTAGTAGTGTATACGTTGACCTTGTAGGCATTATTTGCACACTGTTTTCTTCAACCCGCCATCGAGCTGTGTGACCTTGTTCACATTTTGTCTAAATATTGATAATATTATCGTCTCTAGAAAAACCACTTGAGTTACTTTTTTTCAAGCAGCATTCATATATTTTACGTAATCCGTATCCACCGCTGTAGTAGTGTATACGTTGACCTTGTAGGCATTATTTGCACACTGTTTTCTTCAACCCGCCATCGAGCTGTGTGACCTTGTTCCCATTCTGTCTAAATATCCATAATATTACCGTCTCCAGAAAAAACACCGGAGTCACTTTTTTCAAGCAGCATTCATATATTTTACGTAATCCGTATCCACCGCTGTAGTAGTGTATACGTTGACCTTGTAGGCATTATTTGCACAGTGTTTTCTTCAACCCGCCATCGAGCTGTGTGAGCTTGTTCACATTTTGTCTAAATATTGATAATATTATCGTCTCTAGAAAAACCACTTGAGTTACTTTTTTTCAAGCAGCATTCATATATTTTACGTAATCCGTATCCACCGCTGTAGTAGTGTATACGTTGACTTTGTAGGCATTATTTGCACAGTGTTTTCTTCAACCCGCCATCTAGCTGTGTGTATTATCGTTTCCAGAAAAACCAACTGAGTTTTTGTTGTTGTTGTTGTTTTTTTAAAAATAATGCCAGGCAAAGGCAGGCCGCCACGCAGAGGCCGTGCTAGGGGCCGTGCTGCTATGCAATCCTGTGGCCCTAGCAAATTGCCCAGTTTTAAAAAGCCAATGACCCTGAACTCCCAAAATGCTGAAGAGGTAGTTGACTGGCTTACACAGCACACCCCATCCTCTACCGTTTCTAACTTTACCACAACATCCTCCTCATCCTCCACTGCTATGGCCACCCCACGTAACACTTCCTCCACCACCGGTGCCCCTTCTTCACTGGGGTCAGAGGAGTTATTTTCCAATGAGTTTCTTGAACTGAGTAATGCGCAACCATTATTGCCAGAAGAAGATGAAGGAGATGAGGACCTTACACCAGATTTAATTCTGGCAGAGAACACGATAGAGATGGACATAATGAGTGATGAGGAGGAGGTCCCCGCTGCTGCTTCCTTCTGTGATGTGTCAGAAGAAATTGATGCATCTGAGGAGAATGATGATGAGGAGATTGATGTTTTGTGGGTGCCTAGTAGAAGAGAGCAAGAGGAGGGTAGTTCAGATGGAGAGACGGAGAGTCAGAGAGGCAGTAGGAGAATAAGACTTAGAAGAAGCAGGGAGGACAGCCCGCAGGGATCAGCAGGGCAACAACATGTATCGGCACCTGTGTTCAGCCGGCCAACGCACCCGCCATTGCCGCCAATACCGCCAACTCCGCCAACTTCTACTGTTACCGCCAGATCGCACACTTCCAAAAAGTCAGCAGTGTGGGATTTTTTTAATGTGTGTGCCTCTGACAAAAGCATTGTAATTTGCAATGAGTGCAGTCAGAAACTGAGCCTTGGTAAGCCCAACAGCCACATAGGTACAACTTCTATGCGAAGGCACATGAGCGGCAAGCACAAAGCACTTTGGGAGCAACACCTCAAAGGCAACAGGCAAACTAAAAGCCACACTCCTTCTGGTCCAGCATCTTACTGCTCTACCTCTGCTCTCCTTGACCCGTCTGAACCACCCTCCACTCCGCCTTCCACCTTGACCACCTGTTCCCATTCCCAGTCATCTGCCACCAGCCAAGTTTCTGTGAAGGCCATGTTTGAGCGTAAGAAGCCAATGTCTGACTGTCACCCCCTTGCCCGGCGTCTGACAGCTGGCTTGTCTGCACTCTTAGCCCGCCAGCTTTTACCATACCAGCTGGTGGACTCTGAGGCCTTCCGCAAATTTGTAGCAATTGGGACACCGCAGTGGAAGGTACCCAGCCGCAATTTTTTTTCTAAAAAGGGAATACCACACCTGTACCAACATGTGCAGAGCCAAGTTACCGCATCTCTGTCACTTAGTGTTGGGCCAAAGGTCCATATGACTACTGACGCATGGTCCTCCAAGCATGGTCAGGGCAGGTATGTCACCTACACTGCCCACTGGGTGAACTTGGTAATGGCTGGGAAGCAGGGAATGGGTAGCTCAACAACAACAGTGGAGTTGGTGTCACCGCCACGGATTGCACGCGGTTCTGCCACCACCTCTACTCCTCCATCGCTCTCTACCTCGTCTTCTTCTTCTTCTTACTCTGCTGCTGGGTCCTCCTTCTCCTCCTCCACACCTGTGCACCCCAGCTCCCCCTAGGCTATTCGACGTGCCAGGTACGCCGTTGTCACGCTGTCTTGGGGATGACGTGCCTGGAAAGCAAAAACCATACCGGATCTGTACTCCTGTCATCTCTGCAGTCACAGGCCGATCGGTGGCTGACCCCACACCAACTGCAGATCGGAAAAGTGGTGTGTGACAATGGAAGCAATCTGTTGGCAGCGTTGAGACTAGGCAATTTAACACATGTGCCCTGCATGGCACATGTGTTAAATTTAATAGTCCAACGTTTTGTCTCCAAGTACCCAGGATTCCAGGACGTTCTCACCCAGTCCAGAAAGGTGTCGGCCCATTTCAGACGTTCCTACACAGCCATGGCACGCCTTGCTGACATTCAGCAGCGCTACAACATGCCAGTCAGGCGTTTGATTTCTGACAGCCAGACTCGCTGGAATTCAACGCTCCTTATGTTGGAACGTCTGCTGCAACAACAAAGGGCCGTCAACGAGTACCTTTTTGAACTGGGTGGTAGGACTGGATCTGCACAGCTGGGGATTTTTTTCCCCCGTTACTGGGTGCTTATGCGCGATGCCTGCAGGCTCATGCGACCTTTTGAAGAGGTGACAAATATGGTCAGTCGCACCGAAGGCACCATCAGCGACCTAATACCCTTCGCTTTCTTCCTGGAGCGTGCCGTGCGACGAGTGACAGATGAGGCTGTAGACCAGCGTGACGAGGAGCTGGAAGCGCACGATTTCTGGTCGGAATCACCAGAACGAACCCAGGCACCTGCTGCAACGCAGGGAGAGGTGCCAGAAGTGGAGTCAGAGGAGGAAGGTGGCTTTGTGGAGGAGGAGGAGGAGGACCAACAGGAGCAGGCTTCCCAGGGGGCTAGTGGTGACCTTTTGGGGACCCCTGGTCTTGTACGTGGCTGGGGGAGGAGACCGTGGATGATGCAGTCCTTGATAATGAGGAAGCGGAGATGGATAGCTCTGCATCCAACCTTGTGAGAATGGGTCTTTCATGCTGTCATGCCTGTTGAAGGACCCCCGTATCAAGAGGCTTAAGGAGAAGGACCTGTACTGGGTCGCAACGCTACTAGACCCTCGGTACAAGCATAAAGTGTCAGAAATGTTACCAACATACCACAAGTCCGAAAAGATGCGGCATTTACAAACCAGCCTGCAAAACATGTTGTACAATGCTTTTAAGGGTGATGTCACTTCAGGAACTCATCAACATTCCAGGGGCAGAGGTGCCAGTAATCCTGCCACGAGCACACCTGCAAGGACAAAGCCCTTTGGCCAGTCTGTAACGTCAGACATGCAAATGTTTTTCTGTCCAAGGCAGCGCCACAACCCTTCTGGATCCACCCTCAAAGAACGCCTCGACCGGCAGGTAGCGGACTACCTGGCATTAACTGCAGATATCGACACTCTGAGGAGCGATGAACCCCTGGACTACTGGGTGCGCAGGCTTGATCTGTGGCCAGAGCTGTCACAATTTGCCATGAACCTCTTGTCTTGCCCAGCCTCAAGTGTGCTCTCAGAAAGGACCTTCAGTGCAGCAGGAGGGATTGTAACTGAGAAGAGAACTCGCCTAGGTCACAAAAGTGTCGATTACCTGACCTTTATTAAAATGAATGAGGGGTGGATCTCGGAGGGTTACTGCACGCCGGAAGACTTGTTCTGACTTCTATGCAGCTGTCCTTCTCTTCAAGCCTCATGACTCCACACACAGCTGTCCTTTAGCGTCCTCCTCCTCCCTCCGCCACCGTTACAAACTAGGGTGCAAACCCTACTGGTTTAATTTTTTCTGGCCTCTGTGCTTCAGTGGCTGCAACCAAAAAAACTGGGCAAACAATGTCTACAAGGTCAACGTATGGCAAAAAATGACTATTTTCAGCATTTATATGGCATATTTTTTCTGGCAACTGTGCTTCAGTGGCTGCATCCAAAAAAATGCATATTTTCTGCATTTATATGGCATAATTTTTCTGGCCTCTGTGCTTCAGTGGCTGCAACCAAAAAAATGCATATTTTCTGCATTTATATGGCATAATTTTTCTGGCCTCTGTGCTTCAGTGGCTGCAACCAAAAAAATTTATATTTTCAGCATTTATATGGCATAATTTTTCTGGCAACTGTGCTTCAGTGGCTGCGACCAAAAAAATGACTATTTTCAGCATTTATATGGCATATTTTTTCTGGCCTCTGTGCTTCAGTGGCTGCGGCCAAAAAAACTGGGCAAACAATGCCTACAAGGTCAACGACGTTGACCTTGTAGGCATTGTTTGCCCAGTTTTTTTGGCCGCAGCCACTGAAGCACAGAGGCCAGAAAAAATATGCCATATAAATGCTGAAAATAGTCATTTTTTGCCATACGTTGACTCAACGTATATGGCAAAAAATGACTATTTTCAGCATTTATATGGCATATTTTTTCTGGCAACTGTGCTTCAGTGGCTGCGACCAAAAAAATGCATATTTTCTGCATTTATATGGCATAATTTTTCTGGCCTCTGTGCTTCAGTGGCTGCAACCAAAAAAATTTATATTTTCAGCATTTATATGGCATAATTTTTCTGTCAACTGTGCTTCAGTGGCTGCGACCAAAAAAATGCATGTTTTCTGCATTTATATGGCATAATTTTTCTGGCCTCTGTGCTTCAGTGGCTGCAACCAAAAAAGTTTATATTTTCAGCATTTATATGGCATAATTTTTCTGTCAACTGTGCTTCAGTGGCTGCGACCAAAAAAATGCATATTTTCTGCATTTATATGGCATAATTTTTCTGGCCTCTGTGCTTCAGTGGCTGCAACCAAAAAAATTTATATTTTCAGCATTTATATGGCATAATTTTTCTGGCAACTGTGCTTCAGTGGCTGCGTCCAAAAAAACTGGGCAAACAATGTCTACAAGGTCAACGTATGGCGAAAAATGACTATTTTCAGCATTTATATGGCATATTTTTT